>NC_143575.1:173151102-173457555 GCF_048544385.1 Mastigoproctus giganteus | reverse complement strand
ATATCGTTAACAAATGTGAATGTTTGGAGGCATGTTGAAGGTACCATTTTGTAAAAGGCATCTTCAATCTTTTCAGCATTTTTTGCTATTTGAATATACAGAAAAGATTGCTCGTAAAATTGTGGAGAAAAAAAAGTAGAAATAAATAGTATACTGTATTGTACATGGGCTGATTCACTACTAAAAGACTTGAAAGATTTTTATCCACTGCTCTAGTTCTGAAAAACTTGCATTTGAAGATTCTACCTTTCATTTCTAGCAGTTAGATATTCAAATGCGTGTTTTTCGAAATCATTGAAAACAGCGGGGATTTATAAATTGGAATGGGACGATTTATTTTTATGGAAAAGTTCATTTGAGACACAAATACCAACATTAAGGATGAACGTTAGATAATTAATAAGTGTTCTACAAATTCCCTTGTAAATAATGAATCATAACTTTCTTCCCTGTAGTGTTCAAAGTATTAAGCTGCACTTATTATCAATGATAATGAGCTGACAGTAATATTAATGAATTGTATTTATTGCAGTGTTGAATCCGAAGCTGACTCACCGAGGGGGATTTGTAAACCTCCCGGGGAGAAAATTATTAACCTCCGGGGAAGGCAAGTAATGTTTCTTTTGATATGTAGATTTTTTTTTATGTGAGCGTGCTTATCCCATTGGTAAATGGGGATATCCCTCAATATACCTGATGAATTCGACGCTAATGTTTGAATTATAGATCGTCAGAAAGTAGAAAAAACTTTACAATAGAATAATATTTTTCAAAAACGTTTTTGGAACAAAATTAAAACTCAGATATAAAAATTTAAATATTAGTATATAAAGCCCAGTAATTTTCGACTAAAGGTATCAATAGAGACTATACAAACGACTGGGATTGCTGAAGAGATCTCCAAGGTTTTCACACATCTGGATAGGTAGAACTCGTTACGTTGCTCTTAGGCCTCTTGTGGTTATCAAGATGCTAGTGTTCTGAAAATCGCGAATCGGCAATTGATTTAACTACTTTAAAGAGTAGTTGAAAATGTCAATGCAAGCAGGAGAAGATTTTAAAACGGTTTCTTAGGTTAGATTGACCCTCGATTGTTAGTAGTGTTAAAAGAACCCTCTAGAGTGATGGTGCTTGGTGGGAGAGGATCCGATCCGTCATGTTTCCAGACCAAAAAAAAAAAAAAAAAAAATGGGGTTGCTCTAGTAGATGATTTATTATCATCAACTACAACAACAGAGATGGCAGAGTGTCTTTAAGTTACTTTAGGCTCATACCATTAGTTGGCACCAACGATTCGGAAATGCAAGGCATCTCATCACATCTTGTGTTGAGACTTCGCGCATGCTACACAAGTGGGCTAAAACGACTAAACATTGTATTTCACCGCATTATTTGAACCGTATTCTTTATTACGTATCATTTGGTGGTTAGCATGTGGTTGTCTCTTGATTTCATTCAGCTGATGGGATTCAGTCCCTATTGTGAATGAAGTTTTAAAATAAGTATTCCAGAAGTGTCACATCTTCCGTTTGACATGACTCGACTTGGAATATCTTTTCTCGTTCCCCGCATAAATGAAACCTTAAAGGAAAGGAAAGAAAGATTTCATGAAGACAATAAACCAAACTCGACAGAGCAGTTTTTATTTATTCCAAAAATCGTTTTCCAGAAGTGCTTCAAGCAGTAGCAGAAACGTTTGAAAAAATGTATGGCTGTAGAAAGATCTGACTTCGAAAGATATTATATCGTAAACCCCCCCTCCTCTTAAATATAATATTTTATTTAAATATTAATCTCAATCCATTTTAATAGATCTCATGTAGGAGTGGAGACTTGGCTAGATAACTGCTATTATATCGCAATGAGTTCGTATTCCAGAGCCGTTAGCACAGTGATTATAATAACTGTCTTTCTATACCGTGTGAAAAAATCTGGGCTCGAATCCTTTCTTGATGGCCCACCGTTTAGGGATTTTTCTTCACCTTAACCGAATTAACTTGTCTTGAAGACCTGCATGATTTTCACCCGAGAAACAAGCAAACTGACAGAATATACGAATTTACAGACATAATACACTGACTCCTCATAGCATCAGGAAAAATTCTCTAAATGTGACGCTGATGCAGACTGTAAGACGAACAATATGATAACAGGGTTTCTAATTCAGATTTGAATCCACCCGAAAGAGTAACTGCGAATGAACCCGAAACATTCCTGCAAGCAGCATGATGGCCGAAGATGGAAAGCCTATGGGACGCGTACTGATTTGGGCACAGTTGATAGAGATGATTATAATAAACAAAATATTTCAATCCTCTTGAATATAACACTCATTTTGTGTACTTCGCGTGTACATTGGAATTCTTCATAGCATACTTTATTCAAGTAAAACACAAATCATGTTTTGTGTTTTAAGACGGTCACTTTTTTTTTAATTCGTCTTAAGTAAAATAATCAACATATTAAGATTAATTGAGATTTCTCAGATTTGTTAAGTCATTTGCGAAAATGGCCCTTTATTTTCAGGTACTTTACTAAAATTTTACTTGGTAGTCTGCAATTTGATTCCGATTGGCATAAATTTCAATTTTATTCACGAAAGCGATATTTTTATTATCTTTAATCCTGATTGCAAAGGAGGCCATTTTAAATTACAACAAAACTAGAAACTCTCATCTTCCTCGAGAGAGAGAATAGCGCAGTTTTGATTTTGTATATGCAGCTATTCTTAGTCATGCCAGCAGTAACCTTTGGCCACTTTCTGCCACGCATCTGTTTCTAATCCCATTTATTATAATGAATTTCTAACCATTTTCACAATGTCTTAAATTGTAGTCCAAGAATATTACATTTCGTTTCAGATAGCGAACTTCAATTATAAGAATTTATTTAAAAAAACAATATCTGGCTTTTTGGAATTTACAGGAACAGAATTCCATTTTCAGGCGAGAAAAATGCGTTATTTTTCAATTGTGTAGGAGGCCATTACTATGGTTACGAGTTTACAACGTTTGAAATTGTACGATGGATATTTACTTCTCGAAAGTAATTCTGGGTTATTGCACATATCTTCATATGAAACTTCAGTCCAAAATGAATTTCATGCAGATATTGATTATGCGAGAAAGTACTTCAGCGGTAATATTTGAAGAAGAAAGTAGATCCGTTTGCTAAAATAAGTTATCAAACCATCCTTCGAATAAACTAATATCACTAGAGAAGGCTCAAAGTCTTATTCTAATAAATTTTGCTTTGTCTACCTTACAATTCTAAGTATTCCAGTGAGAGCCAAGGATATCGTTATTATAGAGCTAGAGAATAAAGTTATTATTTTATTAAAATAAAACGCTAAAAAAATGCAACGGCTTCTTGAATTAAAAACAAAAATACTTATAAACCCGAATCCAATTCAGTTTGAAAGATTAGTTTCCTTTTGATTATCTTATGTATCTTTTATATATATTTTTGGCAAACTTTAGTACATAGGATTCGATTAATGTTTGAAAACTCATCCATAATTTTTTTAGCATCTGCAGTTCTAGCTGTGCAAAAATAGATTATCTTTTTGATAACTGTACTGGGAAACAAATTCTGTAGTTTAGCAGAAGTCTAGCGACTTCCGATGACAATATCATAGATCCACGAATATTTATTATCTTCTCGGAGTTTTTCAAACAGTTTCATCATATAGCTATCTTTTAGAGTTAGGAATATTATCTGTTTTATTTGAAAACCGCTTCGTTCGGCAAACAGTTGGACTCGAAACTGTTTGTGAATTAAATTGTTATTTTAATCATTCACCGAAATGAGGGACCAGATTAATTTAGGTGTAGGTTTGACCCTAACACGCTTCAAGGTGAATTTCCAAATGACTTCCTTTAGAATACCAATTTTTTTTCATTTGTAATCGGTCTTGGAATATCAAAAGTTTGTCATTTTTTAACTGTCAGTTTTGAGATTACTGGAACACCAGTTCTGTAATTGATAAATTCAAATGTTTGTTAATAAACTCCGCTATTTATATAATCGATCCAATAATCTTTTTATCATTATTCTAATAAAATTGTATACCTAGTTTTAAACATGACAACCAGGATTAAAATTTTATTAAAATAATGAGAACATTTTTACGTAAAATCTATACAATTACTTTGCTGCGAATTGACCGCTGAAGCTCCAGCAGTCAATATTTTATCCTTTAAGTATCCCCACAAAAATTAATCACAGGATGTTAAATCTGAGGGAGCACGGTAGCTATTCAATGGAACCCCGCCTTCAGATCCATCGACATGAGAACTTTTTTTTCCAAGAATTCGCGAACAAATTTTGCATTGTTAGTTCGTGCTCCATCCTGTATAAAAAAGCAGTGCTGAAAATTGAATTTGAACTGCATGAATGGAATGTTTTGGCTTTTACCATTGGTAACTTTCTCCTATCACGGTTCCCTCAAAGAAAAACGTCCAAGTACACTTCCAAATTCCAGGCCAGACTGTCAAGCCGGAAGTTTTTAAATTCTTGTTAAATAATGGTTGATAAGAGAATAATAAACACACTTCGTTTATGTAAAATGAAGTCTGTTTATTTTTGACAATTCCATTTAGTTTAAATGTGGCTTCATCAGCCAACAAAACATTGCAACGATGTTTGGGTTTGTGACGTTCATGGCCGGAATCCGTTCGGCAAATTTCCATCTTCTGTTTTGTCGTTCTCATTCAAATTTTGTAGCAAAAAAATCTCAGTGAAACTCTCTTTCACTGAGAGATTTTTTCGAAATTCTTTGGATATTCTCTCTTATAAATTCCAAATTGAAAAATATCTTAGGATACAAGGTCTACCAGGTTTTGGTAGATTGTGGACTGTTCCCAGGTCACCAAACGTTATCGCAATTTGCTTTATATTCTTTATTGTGGGTAGTTTATGTCCAAAAAAACCTTTTGAACTGGCGCGCAATATGTGGAGTACTTTTATATTTTGCAATTCGAATCCCCTCCTTCATTATAACTTATGTTCTTTTTCTATGTTCAAATTATTCTGAAACAATAAGATGACAAACTACTTTTTAAATAACATACATAATTACATCGGCATTTATTCAAAATAGTTTCCTTACTTATGGCCCACCCTGTACGCACGATGACCTATTTTATAAATAGGCTTAACTGTCATTAAATCACGAACTCATATGGAAACGAATGCACTCTTAAATATTTTAAACTGCGAAGACATTGCAATCATATCATTTCTTTCCAATATATATTTATATTCTAATGCTTGAATGTATTTACAACATCCCCTCCCCGGAGTGAAGTATACGTATTACGAAAAATTATCTACGCTTCTGTGTAGGTTCTCTCGATTTCAGAGTACTCAAAGTTTACTCTGTAAAAGCAGTTTGAGTTGCCTTTCTCCAAAAGATGCACTATACATTCCTTTGGCGACTTGAACCTTTTATAAATTTGATTGGCAAAACTGTTACCGCTAGCGTTGTTCGTTTTGACTAAACAAGATCACCCGTTTGCTTGACTACAAAGAAGATGGCAATAACAAGATTTTATACACGAGATCATTTCACAAAGAACTTTACGTTCCACTTTATATGAGATTTGCTTCAGTCTTTGTTGACGTTCACTCAGAATTTTGGCTTTTGGAATTTTCTGAACATCTGAGATGATTGGAAGAAGAAGAATAAAGTTTCTTTCAAGAGGGTTCTTTAAATAGGACTTTGAGGTGCTTGAAAATCGTTTTTGTACCTGAATCGCATGATGTTAAAGAACGATTGCTGGTAAAGCGAGAAAGCACTTTCCCCCTTTTATTTAATCTTACTGAAGTTAATATAAAAACATCGTATATAAAAATGAGTTTCTATTCTGAGAATTTACAAACCGAATTGTGCCCGCTTGTGATCCAAATATCTGTATCAATTTATCTTGTTATTTCTATTATTCTTCTGAAGTTCCTGGGCAAAGAAATTGCTGCAGCATAAACTAGAGATGTCACTTTATACTGTATTTGTTTCTTCCTTTGCCTACAAGTTTTCAAGATTCTTCGCGTAAAGTTTCTTGCATTCTTTCTTTTCTTTAATGCTTCTACCATCTTCCTTAGAAAAATCACAATGTTAATAAAGAGTTAAATTGAGCGATAACCTAGTTTATACGATCAGCTGCATGTGCTTAATGCAAGCAGGTTTCTATAGCAGAATTAAGAGAAATAATTTTCTTGGAGAAAGTCTGCTGCAACTATATTTCCTAAGTTTTAAACAGTATGTATACATTTATAATTTAAATAAAAATAAATGAAACAGGTGCAAGTGGGATGGCAAACTAGTAGATCGAAAATTAAAAATAAACCAATACAGTTAAGTTCCGGGATTGAATCCATTTAAAGAAAACCAAACGCTAGAATCAAAAAACCTTTAAATGTTTTTCAAGGTAATCAATCACCTTGAGCACCTACGTGTAAGATCACTCGTAGACCTGTTGAAAACATTTTAAAATGATTTGAACGGACCACTACCAACTACTTCGCTACGTTTCTTTAAACGTCCTCTACAGTCTGCACTGTCAAGTTGGGTTTTCGGCGTGGATTTTATTTTGGGAATCAAGCAATAGTCCAGTCGAGTATTATAAATAAGTTTTGGATCGTTCGATTAAAAGTGCTGATATTTTTGAATTATTAAATTAAACCAAACAGGTTTTTGCAAAGCTTGCAAAAACCTATTTGGTTAGCTCGCAAAAAACGAGCTTAACTTATTATTCACTTGATCTACACCCTTTATTCACTTGATTTATCCACCTCTCCGATTAGTTCTTGTTCCCCGAAGTCAAATAAATCGTGAAAAGATTTGACCATGTGGAGTCACATTAAAAGAAATGTGACAAAAGATTTGGTGGCAGTCAGTTCAAATGCATTTTTTAAAAAAACAACAGCTCTAAGAGTGAATAGTTTCTAAAGGTGATCATTGAAAATATTAAAACGTTTTTATTCTTATTATTCTCTCTCTCTTATGCAAGAAAAGAAAGATTCACTCTTTTCTTGCATAAGACAATTCCAAATATGAGAGATCTCTGAGGGAGAGCCATCTGCGCCACCTATTGATCTTGCCCAAATATAGCACATCTGGTTTTTTTTTTAATAGACTCAGTTCTGAAGATTAATTGTCGAACAATGTATATTGATGCCTGGTTAGCTTGTGACAGTAAAGAACTGTAATAAATGAATTTCTTTGTAGTATGACATTGACACGCACCCCACTCACCTAACTTTGTCTAAATCTGCGGTTCAATAAGTATCAAAAAAAAAGGAAACGGAAAGAGTTTAATTAAAAGACCCATGATTCTGTATAATATATGAAAATACCGACGAAATGACAGCGATATCTTTTACTAAAAATAACTTTGCACTACCCAAGGAAAAAGAGCAATGCAGGCAAGTCCAAAGAAACTTCGTTTTTATTTAAAAAAAGGGGGGGCGTTAAACTTTTAGTATTAGTCATATAATGCAATGAAGCCCACAGGCTTTGGCCGCACTAACAAAAAGAAAAATACTAAGCAGATAAGAAAATATAAATTATGTGCTTCCCTCTTCATTTGGTCTTGGCGCATTATAGCCTTAGTAGCTAATGCGCCAATAAAACCAAAACCAAAACCAAATCCCTCTTCATATTGGTACCTATCCATTTGACCTTTGAACTTCTTCAAACAGGCAGCCTCAACTAACTGCGGAGTAAACTTTTTGCAGTAATCAGCAACTCGCTGGTAAAAGAAAACTTACTACAATATGGTCTAAACCTCTTGCCTCTTCCCCTGTAATTTGAATCTATGGCCCCTAGATCAGGAATTCTTTGTAGCAGTGAAAATTCTCCGTGATTGATTTTACTAAGTCTCAGAGCCTTATAAATCTCAACCAGGTCTCTTTATTGTGCATGTTTCCCATGCTCTGTAGCCTACATAATCGAAGTCTTTCCTTGTACTGTCTCCTTTTTTGCCGATCTCACTAGGTGAGTTACCCTTCTTTGGACCATTTAAAGAAGTTCAATGTCTTTTTTTTTAGATGAGTTTTCCATACCTTCACACAGTATTCCAAGTGTATTCATACAATATACAGCGTGATTATGACCCTATCTCTAGAGGCTATTGTTCGGTAAATTATTAACAGGATACCATGGACTTTCCTAGCCGCATGTTTACACTACTCAGAGAACTTCATATTTGCCGTATTATAACTTTCAGATTCCTTTCTTCCTCTACTTTTTTTTAAATTCACCCCCACCAAGTGTATAAGTTATTTTGGGGTTCATATTCCAGTGTTAAGACAGTGCATTTTTCTGCATTAAAACAGCTACCACGTTTTTCACCATTCAAATCATCCTGAAGGAGTACTGACTGGCAGTGATCATTAACGACTCTCCTAATCTTTACATCGTCTGCAAATTTTGACATCAAGTCCTCAATCACTTATTCTATGTCGTTTATGAAAATCAGAAGCAACAGTGTTCGAAGAACCGATCCTTGGAGTGCCCCAATTTTGACGTTCACCAATCTAAAGAATATCCATTGATCACAATACTCTGCCTTCTGCTTTGCACTGCAATCCATCTTAGAATCATTCTAGTAATCCCAACATGTTCCAGCTTATACAGTAACCTCTCATGAGGGACTGTGTCAAATTGTTTGCTAAAATTCAAGTAAACTATGGCGAAATTGTTCATTACATCCAGCTCATGCGTAACTGTGTCAAAATAGCTAACTAGTTTAGTTAAACATGATTTTCACTTAAAAATGTTGCTTGTCCTTCACAATGCCATTTATATCTGAATATGTCCCTGAATTGCGCTCTTAATAATTGTCTCTAAATTTTCCCTACCACTGAAGTCAGACTAGCCAGTTTTCAGCTACCGACTTCACTGTTCAAGTGTCTTGATGTATTGACGATACGTTGACACCTCTTCAATCCAAAGAAATCTCTTCTGAGTCCAATGATGCCCTCATAATTAAACTGAATGTTTCAACAAACACTCTGGCTGCCTCCCTCAAAATTACTGGGTATATGTTATCAACTCCAGGAAACTTACTTCCCTTTAATTTCGAAACTTTTTTCTAAGAAATAATCTGATATTTCAATATTGCTAATTTCCTGCTTTTCAGGTTCACAGCCTCTATTCACAACGAGGGGTCTTTGTCAATAAAGAGCTGTGTGAAGTACTTATTCAGTTCATCAGCAACATTAGCTGGATTATCTAAGACTTTCCTACACTCAGTACACGAGAGTCCAACCTGATTTGTTTTCTTCGAATTCGTATCCACGTCCATGAAAAACTCCTTGGCCTCATTCTTTTTATCCTTTAGGCCAGGTGTCGGCCCTCCGGCCCGCGAATAATTTTTATAAGGCCCGCACGGAAAGTGAACTAAAACAGCATCGATCGCCACTGGTGTGTAAGCGTCCAGCTCGACTGTACCACGTGTACATGTGGTTCTGTGCAGTCATATGTACGCTAAATACAGTTATCTATTTTGATATAGCTTCTTCATTGCATTGAATTAATTATTAATTAATTAATTATCGAAATTAATAATTAATGATTGAAAACTACAATCCCAGATTGCAACTTGAAATTATTGATCTTCAAGCCGAAATATGATTCAAAAATAAGTATATGGACTGCGAAAATAAACTATTTGAATTCTAAAACGCTCTCCCATCTGGAAATTTTCCGCTAATAAAATAAAATGCCATGAATATGGCTACTTTGTTCGGATCAACGTATGTTTGCAAGCAGATTTTTTCCATTCTTAAAATCAAATAAATATTTTAAAAGAAACAGAATAACGGATGAGCATATTTTTTTTTATGAAAACCCCAAACACGAGAGGTAATAGAACCTATAGTAATTAGCACCGTGCAAGGATTGGAGGATGAGAAGACGAAAGAAGATATTTGTTGACATTGGACTTGAACTTCTGTAGATTGTTTTCAGGAAATACGTATGAAGGAAGGTTGTTCCAGAAAACGGCAGTTGAATGAATAAACGAGGAAGATGAAAAGTTGGTTCTGTGGGTTTGAAGTTGGACAGTAAATGGATGTTGGCTGGTGGCGGCACGTGTTCAGACTGTTTTTAAAGAGAGACCGGAAAATATAGAAGCCATTTCAGAAGAACAGTGCCCATGGAAGTATCTGTAGAAAAGACATGCAGAAGAAATAATACGTCTATGAGACAGCGAGTGGAGAGACTCTGTTAGAGATGAGTCATTAATTAACCTAACTGCCCTCTTCCGAATGGAATCTAGAAGCCTGAGAGAGGCTTCGGGGGACACTGCCCCAGTTGTGGGAATAATATTCCATGATAGGACGGATTTGCGATTTATACAGAGTGAACAGCTGTTTGGACGAAAGGTGACGCTGAAAGCAAAAGAGAAAACCCAGTTATTTAGATGCAGAGGAAGCAATATTTGTAATGTGCTTGTGCCAAGAGAGATTAGAAGTCAGAGTAATCCCCAAAAGAGATATATCGTCTTGCCTAGAAATCGGAGTGTCACCAAAGATAAGCATAGGAGCAGAAGAATCCTTTTTGCGAGATATAAGACAAGACTGAGTTTTAGAAGGGTTGAAATCAACTAAGTTGTCTTTGCCCCACTGGAGATTACCTGGAGATCAGCATTTAAGGAATTGGTAGCGGATATTCGAAGAAAGTTGAAGCTGATTGAGCAGGGCGAGTTTGTTGTTGTTGTTATTTCGTTTTTAGGAGCATTAGCAACTAAGGCCATATTGCTCCGGGATATGCGGTGGTCATTCCTTTGACCTTTCCGCATCCTCTGTATTTGGTGGTGACGGGCTCGAACCCCAGTCTAATCAAGAAGCATGTGGTATGCACTGCTGCTCCTTCCCACCTGGTTACGGAGTCGCCAAGCAGGGCGAGGTTTCTCAAACTGGAAAGTGGAATGCAATGTACCGTCATCAGCAAAACTATGGATAGGATTTCCGGTCGATGGAAGAAGGTCATTAATATACAACAGTAAAAGAATGGAGGGATAGAACTGAACCTTGGGGAAACCAGCATTAGAAGAGAAATTAGAAGACAAAGAGCCATCTATCATCCCCAATTACAAAAAAGAGTTGGGAAACCATAAGATGGAAGCTTGGGTACAAGATCTTTATGCCAAACACGATCGAAAGCCTTTGAGATGTCAAGAGCAACTGCTTGTGTTTCACAGAACTTTTTCATTGAATTTGTCCATAAATTGTTAACATAAGCCAGAATATCACCTGTGGATCTACACTGACGGAATCCATACTGGCGATCGTTGATTAGACGGAAGGTTTCTACAAAGTTTAAGAGTTAACGGTTAATTGATTTCTCCATTGCTTTAGAAAGAGTAGAAGTAACTGCAATGGGACGATAATTGGATGGGGGGATTTGTCGCCCTTTTTAGGAACTGGCTGGATATGAGCAAATTTCCAAGCAGAAGGAAAAACACCTTTGGATTAAGAAAGTGAAAAAAAGGCGGAAAAGAACAGGAGTAAGTTCAGGAGCGCAAGTTTTGAGAACAAGTGGAGAAATACCATCAGGATCTGGAGCTCCATCGAGAAATACCGTCAGGACATAATCTTCATTATGTATTGCGGAAACAAACATGAATTCTTGATATGTACAAGAATTAGTTTGACAGATATCAGATAAATGTGGATCTATATTACCCTTTAACCCTTAAGGTAGCTTCAATGATACTGACAAAAACTCTTGCACCACCTTTGTTGAAATGAATACTATCTGTAAAAAATAGATTCCTACTACCTGCAAGTGTGGCCATGCTGATAAAAGAAATGTCTGCCCTAAGCCTTTCAGAGTCCAAGTCTTCAGTTAATCCACAAGACTTTCAGCATATAATCCCTCCTATCTTGTCTGAGCAGAATTGTAGAGGTACACATTATGACGTAGGTCGCGGCATTTTCTTTTTTAGCTTGGTCCTATATTTATCCAACAAATCACCAGGTCGTGTTCGCTTAATATTATTAGCTCCAGTGAATAATAATGTTCCTTTTATCCTCCTTAACATCTGACAATCTGTTGGTAACATCAGTTGTTGCTCCAAGCAAATACTCTCTGGTTCTATTCTATCTATTATTATCTCAAAAGTGTTACCGATTCCCCTGATAGAATATCATTAACATCAGTACTCAAATCTTTTGATGGATACATTAACGTTGACTGTGACATACTGGGCCTTTTTGTAAATCTCAGATGGAATTTATCAGTGGTAATATAAACTGTTCTAGATATATACCATATGTTAAATCTTTAAATTGGTTTTCAGAACAGATATCACTATAGCTAAATTACACGCAGATTATTTAAATATATTATCCTTTATCTTTATTTCAAATATTTCTGATATTCAATCCAACAATTTCAACAGTGCAGCCTGTTTTATACATCTAGCTGCATTATGGCAATCGATTATTCTTTCAAAAAATACTAATTGATACACAAGAAAAGAATTATTCTCTTCTTTCTTGCATAATCCATAATTCCAAATATGGGAAGACTCTGAGGGAGAACCATCTGGCGCCACCTATTGATCTTATCCAAATATAGCGCGTCAAGTAAGAAATGAAAAGAAGTGAAAAACATTGGTCGACGGAGAAAGGTCGTTTGCGTTAAACTTCCTACAAACACAGAAAGGTCATTCGACGGTGAAAGAAAACGATATGTCCTTTGCTCATTAAGAGAAAGGTCGAGTACGCTACAGCTTACAGAAAACAGTGATTCTGTGTCAATATGAAACGTCTTGAGCAAATACTCTTAGATGATACCGATACATCATGGAAAAACTGATAAACGAAGAAAGTTGGGGTAATATTTTAGTCCAAGATGTATGGATTGTTTTTACGCATTATTGCCTACATCACTTTTTCGTATGATTTGAAAGAAAGTTCAGCAATAAGTTTTTCATTTGGCAGAAGGGTGTAAAGTTAAGCATCATCAACAGAAATCGGATTAGTGTCATCTTTTCAAGGTATTCTTATTGAATGTGGATTTCGAGCATGAGCACAGACCAATTTTCCATCGCCATCCTCCCCCCACACTGGGTGGAAAAGACTTGAGTTCGAGTCCCATCGATGAAGGGAGGAATTTTAATGGCCATTTTCACAACGTGGCTGAGTTAGTCGGTCGCAGGCGAGAGTAGTATGGTTTTTTCTCCCGGAAACTCGAGTTTTTCGTCCTATGCACAGAAAATTGACCTCAGAACACACATCTACAGACAATATACATGGTGCAATATGGCCTCAGTCGCTGATGCTCCTAAAACCTTACAACAACAGATCAATTTAATTATTAGTGAAAGTTTCAAATCCTTGCAGCACAAAAACAAATTCTGGATTGACAAGCTATCTAATTTAGCCATAGGTCTGGAATTGTATTTCTAAAACACAACTGATCAGAACCGTCATAATAAGGATGGAAATGAATTAAAAATGGTTAATTTCCTGGAGCATCATCTAATACAGATAACAAGATAATAACGGTAGCGTTACTACGATAGAAAAACATCTCCGAAGAAGAATATACTGGCCCAAAGGAAGGACAGAAGCAAGAAGTAAGCAGCGTAAAACTAATCATGCAAATAGTGGCTCTGTAATATAATCAATCATTCAAAAATTCTCAAATTCAGATGAGTCAAATCCCAGCTTACTATTGATGAAAAAAATAGAACTGCATTCCCTTACATAACGAAAATGTAATTTGCAAATCATTTGCACACAGAGTAGTAACACAGGTGAAAAATAACAGAACTCGTCTACACGAAGACAGGCAGAATGTGTAAAAATTCCTCCAGAAGGAAATAGTCTTGATGCATTCACGACATCACCGATGTCGGAAAGAATAGCCGTTGTAGCACCACCGTCCGCCTTTTTCCCCTTTGACTTGAACTTCTAACAGTTCTGTTATTCTTAAGAAAATCTTATGCTAAAGTAAGGTACTGACAAATTTTAAGTGTGAACTAAAGATTCGAAATTATCGGCCCTCCCATGTTTATTACTTGATTAATGGTATCAAATCTAGGAGTTGTTAATAAGAAATGTTTTAAATTCATGTAATTTTAATGCCGCGATTAAAATTACCAAATATCTCGCTATTCTTCTGCAAGTCTGTTGCAGATTTGTTGACCGATGCTATTATTATTAAGGATCTGAATTGCTAAATTATTTAAAAAGAAAATACGAAAAACTGTAAAGCTTTAATGGACACTTGGTTATTTGATGATATTCAAGATATTGAATTTATTACTCATTGATTTTTTTGTGTTGTTTTGGATAAGCATACACGCAAGACTGTAAGATGTAAAATCTTACAAATAAAAATATTTCTTTTGCTAGAAGTAATTTGAAAGTTGGAAGAACGCTAGATTTAGTAATGGGTAGTTTAAGCGTGAGAATTAAGAACAGTAGCAAAGGGGTAAACAAGTAATTCAAATAATATGAGAGAGCAAACAGGGACAGCAGGACTAGGTAAAGGGGTGCCATTTGAGAACGAGCGTGAAGGGGTTGCTTAGGGAAGAACAATAGGACGTGAAACTGGATTATACGAAGCGCCTCCCTTGATCTATGACACCGTTAGAACCAAAACAGGAAATGAGTGGACGTCCAGTGTTCGCGTCAAATAAACCGGAGTCAGGCTGACTGAATTTTGGGTGTTCGGATACTTTTAGAGAGAAAGGTGTGAAATGAAAATGAGTGTTTTTGGAGGTTGCCGGTGGAAGGATCATACTGCCTGTGAGAAAAAAAATAAGAAAGTTCGAGAAATGGGTTGGTTTGCGCGCTAGGGAGACAGCTTGGGAGAATTGTGTTAGCAAATGGAAAGGAACGTAAATTTAAACAGAAAAAGAAGATTGGTTGGAGTCCGTGGGGGGCGTGCAAAACTTGAGGAGAAGAGTGAAGTTCGGGGAGAGAAAAATTGGGAGAGAAGAGCATTCGGCGTCTGACTTCTGTGTGGTGTAGTCTAAGGGATGAAGGTTGTGAGTTGCGGGCTGAAATAGAGGTAGGCGAGGTTGGTAATGTAAGCCCTTGTAAAGAGAATGAGCCAGGTATGTACACCTGTGAATATATCGTCTACACAAGAAGGCGCGTCATGTCAAGAGTGCCCCAGCCGTGAGCCCAAGCCTGTCAGTCTCGAAAGAAAACGGGAGTTCCCCCAGCAGTGAACGCATGTCTGCCAGCCTCGAAGGACAACCGGAGAGCCCAGAACTGGAGTAAGCCTGTCAGCCACGTAGGAACTCAAGAAAATTGGAAGTAGCGGAGATGTCGGAATGTAAGTCTGTTCCCTGTTTCTTTATTGAATCCTGAACTCAAGGACTCATAACCTAGCTCTGTAAGCAATTGAGTGATAGATAGTCCTTGTAAAAGAAAGGAACATTCCTGTTGTTAATGATTAAGAATAAATGTAAGGGTGGTTCAGGAGTAGTAAAAGGAAAGTAATAATATAAAGGAATTAGCAAAGAAATTATATTTATAAGGGTAGTACTGTAAGGACAGGTTAACCTATGTCATTAAATTAGGCCAAGTGCCAAATAAGGTAACATATCAGATGAGGTGCAAAGAGAAATAAATTTTATTAATAGATAAACCTCATAAGTAAAGAGGGATGACTAAGGTGATAACTAGGGTGGCTAGGATATTAATTAAGGCAGGATGGGTGACCTATAAGGAATGTTATTGAGATAAGAGGGTACCAGATGTAATACGTTTTATGTATAAGAGGCTAAAACAAAGATTCTAAAGGAGTAATAAGAGCTGAAGTAAATATTATTAATGTTAAGAGAAAGAAAGGAAAAAATTGTATGTAATTATTTGTTTGTTTTATGTAAATGTATGCTCATTAAAGGTGTGTTAATTTTTGTAAACAAAAATGTGTGGCTTTAACGTTCTGCTAACAACCGTTTTATACACCCTAGAGATTGGAATTTTCTGAAAATTGTAGCCAGATTTGCGTATGTGGGGGTGACAAAGACGTCAATAGGGTGTTCAGCGAATCGCAAATTTTTAAGTAAATAATAATAAGAAAATAATATAAACTTTCATCTCCCCCCACAACTCCGTACTATCGATAGTCGCAATAAATTTATAAAAATGTATCGGAATTTTATCACGTTTTCTGAGTTGGAAGAGTGTATTACTATACGCTTCAGACATGATAAATACGTAATGTACTACGACTCTTATGTATTGAACAATCTAGTGGTCGAATCCGGATCAAAGCGAAAGTGAAACAATAGTTTGAAAACCCTTGATAATTGGTATATTAAGTTTTTATAAAAATTACGAATATAATTATTTGTGCACCTTTAACTCTGATACGCTAGTCTCGCAAAATGAAATATAATTATATAGGGTCGTTAATGACTTGAAAACAGCATTATAACTTTTCACTAGGCTCGGCCCCTGTTATTTTATATGTTAATATGAGCCGTGGCGGCAAAAAAGTGAATTAATTGATTCAATTTACCTAATCCAACCACAGAAGAAATGTTCTGAGATAGTAACACCTGCAACTAGACTGAAAACCCGATTGAACCCTTTCCCGAGAACAACTAACTCGGCCACTGTGTGAAACATATATGTCATAAATTATTTCTGTCTAGACAGAAATTGGATTCAGACCTTTCTTTCCTCACAGTGTTAAAAGAAGAGCAATGAATAAATTTCCATGTTTATCTTTCACAATAAATGAAATTGCTTCAGTTAGTCATTCCCTTGGGTTCTGCCATGTTATTAAATGCAGAAAACACATCGATGGTGAATACCTTCCCGAATTTTAAAAATTGGAAATAAAAATATCATTTAATTAAGTTTTTGCGTGAATAACATCATTGGAGAAGTTAAAAATCGCTGTTTGCCTTTATTTGCCATCTTCATCGAATTACATTCTTCTCAAAGTTCATTGGCCCCTCTTATATTTTAAAATTCTTCTTAAAAATCCAGTATGAAATCTTTATCATTGTCAAAGTCAATCTATTCCTCACTTTCAAACTAACCTAATAATGCTGACTTTATCAGTGGCTTTGGTTTTTTATTGCCTGTTATTTCTAGTCTTTTGTAATTCGCAGGGATAATTAGACATAGATGATATGTCTAATCTCTTGAACCGACATACCATTTCATTACCTTCTTTACCTTCTCCATACTATCGTGTGACACTATATGTTGTATTAAAAATTAATCGTAGCAATTTCTCAATTGATTTCAAAACAACGAGAGATCCATCACTTTGGCTCTCGCCTGATATCTACCATTGACAATTTATCCAAAGTACCCATGGGATATTTATAAATAGACATTGTTTTCAAAAGCTATAGAGCATGAACATTATTTTATATGAATTATTACTTAGCTTCCTAAAATTCAATTAGTATCATAAATCGCAATTTAAATACATTTCCTTCTTTTTATTCCTGGACACGAAAACTAGAACATTGCAAAGCAAATTATTTATTGAATTTTGCGTATTAATTAATTAATATTTTAGAGATAATTTCTGCAAATATTTTTGAGGGTTTCTATATAGTTTTCTTTATTTAGGAAATGCAAGCTGACTTAAAGTGACGTGCACAAATCCATCTTTGCCTAAAATTCTGATAATATGTTTAAAGCATTTTAAACATATTATCAGAATCGAATCTTATAATCCGTATATGTTTTTCTATTTTTAATTGCGTTGGTCGAAAAGAAGTCTTTGTTTTTGCCCTCTCAGTACTGTCACATGATATTACTTCTACAGTTGCAAAATATCTACCACAATGAACGCTTTTTCAATTATTCTTCAGTGTGCCAGGTAAGTGACCTTGTCTTTCGTTTAGAGCTCACTAGCGCATCCTTCGCAAGAGTCCCAAGGGATGATAGATTAGAAACATT
Source organism: Mastigoproctus giganteus (assembly GCF_048544385.1). Taxonomy (NCBI): domain Eukaryota; kingdom Metazoa; phylum Arthropoda; class Arachnida; order Uropygi; family Thelyphonidae; genus Mastigoproctus; species Mastigoproctus giganteus. The sequence continues at coordinate 173,439,651 of NC_143575.1, read as the reverse complement.
TCTTGATATTCTTTATACATAATACATTTCAACATTGATAAATAAATTTTCGTTTAAAGAAGAATAGTTTTTATGAAAAGTCATTCGTAACTGGGTAAGTGCTGAAACATGCCAAAGAATAGAGGTAAAAGCTTTGCAAAATACCTGTAGCATCTTCAAGAAATTCGTCTTGCTGTATTCCAGATGTCAAACTAGAGGAAAGGTAAGAGATAAAGCAAAATAGAAAAAAGATTAACAATTAAATTTTAATAGGAAACTTCTCATTTTCGTAATTAACCATTTAAGTAAAACTTAATGCCCTTACAGATAAACTAAAAGAACCTAAAATATTATTAATGGTACAGTGCCACTCAATAGAATAAAACTTTAATTTTCATTTTTTGAAAAGCGGATTAACGAATATAATAAATATAATTATTTAGACTTTTAGAACAAAATATCCTGTTGAATTGTTGTATTAATTTTGAGTTAATTCAATAAACAGTCATATTAAGTAACTAAACGAAAATTTGAAATTCGTCACTATATCAAGAAATGTATATATATAGTTCCCCATTTGTTTCTTAAACGAGACAAAGAAAATTATGTTTAAATTACAGTTTAAAAATTGGAAGAATAATATTGATTATTCTTTCCGTTATATTAAAGAACTTGTAGATGATTTCCAGCTTGACTTGCAGAAAGTTTCCAGCTGACCTATTTTTAATTTCCGTGGTCAGAGTGATTTAGTGGAGTACTTCGTCAGTACATTTTATCCGATTATTCACTTTGAAAGATATTAATTGAAGTTAATTTAACAGCACGGTATCTTAAATATCTTTAGTAATCCGGGCCAAGTCTTATTAAATTGCAAAACGTTTCCAAGCATCTTGATGGAATATTTATAATATTTTAGGGAGGAAAACATATGTCCGTTGCAAACTGGTTAATTACTCTGCTTAGAGCCCCATTGGAGTCTTATTTATGCAAGAGAACAAAACTTTCATCCCATATATTAGAAAATGAAAGAAAACCAAGTCCAGTTGTAGATCTATCTGTTTTGGAAAGTTTGGAAATAACAGAATGGTACCCAAGAGGAGCTAGAAGAACAACGACAGAGATGGACAGATGAAATTCATGAGTTTGTGGGTAGTAAGTGGATGGCCATTGCCCAAAACAGAAGGAACTGGAAAGTTGCTGGAGAGGCCTTCATCCTGCAGTGGATTGAAAATGGCTGATGATGATGATGATTGGGCCTAAGCAAATGGATTTATTTGTGGTAACAGTATCCAGTCTGTGTTGAAGTGGCTGTAGCAATATTAAATCCGTACTTTTCGCATTGTTGAAGTCTTGAATATCACTCAGCGAATTCCATTGATCTTCTCAGTGCTGGTAAACAATACAGTGATTATTTGAAAAACATGAGTTTGCTGCTCAGTTTATATTGGCATTAAACTTTGCATTGTGGTGAATAATTGAAAATGTATACCTCGAAAAAATGCTACAGAGATAAACTCAACTCTTAAACATGCATAAAAGTAGAGTAGAGTAGTGTCTTATTTATACGTTTAAATCTATAAATGCCATTTAAAATATCTTGGTTTTCTCTCAGTATATACTGAGTCTTTTTTCGATTCAGATTTTTTTTTCTCTTTAGCACGCTTTTGGTAAAGCCTAATGGCAACACAGAAACATTCGCCAGTAAAATAAATTTTGTTCTTTAATTAATCCGCGCCTATGTGTTCATAATGGAAGGCTTTTGTCCTTTGTTTTTAATTTTCCTGCTACGCGGACGGAGGGAAAAACAATTCCATGGCTGAGTTTGTGTAATTCTAAAATAATTCCCGTCGAGGGAGTAGCGAGAATCGCAGTTAAAATTCCGCTTCTAGCTTAGCTGAAATTTTTCTAGAGCGCCTTTCGTTCATTATTACCGACTTAAGTCGGTCTCGGGCTACATTAGTGAGATCTCAACTGTACAAGCCGTCTCCTCAGCATACACGCGATGTTTTGTTCAACACAAAATGGGTTTTTGGTGTCAAGAAGGACTATCTTTATAAAAAAAAAATGATATACAATATTTGACAAACTTTAGGAAAGTTTAGAAATAAAGTCCTGTTAAATCGAATTCGTTTCAATACCCAGTCGTAATTTAATAAGACTAAAGAATGATGGGGGAAAAAATAATAAAACACAAGACTATTTTTACTCCAAACAGAAATACCAACGCACATAATGAATACGGAGTTTTACGAACTATCCTTTTGGTCCTGAAAAAATACCACGTTATGTGCAATCCGTTAAACTACCACGTAAACTTATCTGCGAAGTATTATAGAATTATTAGCTAGCGAGTGTAGCCGTGGTAATGAACAAGTTAGAGGTTCATACAGACGGGTTAGAGCTTGTATTACGTCATATTAGCCCTCGTGGGTAGGACAGCTTATAGGATCGCCGTCCTGCCCACGCCGGTTGGAAAAGACCTTGAGTTCGATTCCATCGATGACGGGAGGAATTTTTATGGGCCCTTTTCTCAACGTGGCTGAGTTAGTTTGTCTCAGGCGAGAGTAGCTTGGTTTTTGCTACCAGAAACTCGGGTTTTTCGTCCAGTAAACAAAAACCAACATCAGAACACACGCAATTTGTAGACCATATATACTGAGCAATATGGACTTAGTCGTTCATTCTCCTAAAACTCTAGAACAACAACAATGCCATATATACTCGTTTTGAGAGGCGTGGGTTCGATTCCACTAGACAACCTGGAGAATTTTTGACTATCTCTTCAAGTAAAGCTACATTTAGCCACTATTAGAAGGAGTAAGATTTTCGTCTTGTGTTATTTATAGTTTTTCAGTTTGTACAATGTGAAAATCGGCCTGTAGGCATGCAGTTATACAGATAATAATAAAATTCGTTATTCATAAAATTTTTACACAGGCATCTAGAGGAATCTAACGATCTGATTGGAGACATTTTCTTACATAAAAAAACTGCATAGAACATCCATATAATACATACAACGTGCATAGAATACAAAACTCACAGCGAATTCATCGCTTTCTCCAACATAAAATTAACTTAAGCAGCTTTGAGTTATACATAATTGCATTTGAACTGGTTCTTCTGATCTACAGATGATATAGGGCCGTATCGTGGAGTACAATCTGGTTATAACCCGATTGAGCCAGTCTGGACATCTTTCACTTGGAGGCCAGTTTTAGTTTTAATGACAGTTGCAGGAATGCAGACGGCACGTGAATGTGGATGTTCTCTCTTTTTTTTTTTCCTGTAGGCGGAATCACTAGACCACAGATCAAAATCAATGTCGGCGGAGCTCAGTGCGCAGGTGATGCTGTTGGGAAAGTGCAGCTTGAAGGCCAAGAGCTTCTGCAGGTTTCAGCAGGGCACTGGAGGGTTTCTTTGAGCTCTACCTGGGATTTTCCAGCCCACGAATTCCCAGACATTGATGAAGTCGTGAAATAAGGAGCACAGATTGAGTGCCATTGTCAGCTTTTGCGCATATGCCAAGTGCTGGGCTATGGTGTACCTTAGATTTTTACAGAGCTGTGATCCATAGGTCGTATAGGGAAGTGAGCCCAATTGTTGGCCCACTTGAGGACCCAGAATTCTAGATCCCAAAACGTCTTCAGGCTGGACAAAGGAGCTGCGGACCAGACTTCAATACCGTAATCGATTATTGAGCTGAAGTAGTAGAAGAGAAATTTCCTGACTGTTTCGTTGTTATTAGATCTACAGAGGTCGAGTTTCATGCCCCAGAAGGCCCTTAGCGCAGTTGCTGGATTTGATCGTTATAAATCAGATTTTCGTCCATTATCACAGGCGTGTGCTACAGCAGTGCGTAGCACACGCTTTTGATTAGACTGGGGTTCGATCCCGTGACCACCAAATACGTAGGATGCGGAAAGGTCAGGGAATGACCACCGCATATCCCCAGAGCAATATGGCCTTAGTTGCTAATGCTCCTAACAATAACAATTCCGACTAGAAATAGCGGTCTGTAATAGACCCCAGATTCCTTTTTAAGACTTCTTTTTTTTTTTTTCAAAACTTAAAAGACAAAAAGAAAATTAATCAACCTGAACCTTTCACGTAAATCAGCAATGAGGATTAAATGGACTTGTAATTCATAACGAAATATTCAGGCCAATTATAAATATTGAAGAACTCGAAAATTAGAGAAATTGAATTTTTTTTAGTGGCTAACTACAATTCTTTGATTCATGAAGAAAAGGTTTTAACTAAAGCAACCTAGAACTTAAAAATACAGAAATATCCTCACATAGATATTTCTGCATAATTTAATACAGTAGCAGATCCCTTTTTCAGCATTTTTAAACCGATGTCTGATAAGAAAACTATCTTACGATGTAAAATTTTCTGACTGAAGATTGTACAACAAAACAATTGCATCATGCCTGGATGACGCAATTGTTTTGTTAACTAAATAATATTAACAAATCGTCAGGGATTTGTTAATATTATTTAGTTCTACTGTTCACAGGAGCGTGAGTTTTTTAAAAAAGCATTAAGGGAATGATTTGTAAAAGAAAAAGGATTATAAAACCAATTTAGTCTGAGTTTGGATGATTTAAATTTTAATTAAAGTGCAGAAACAAATTAATGGGATCTTTGCAAAAAAAGGGGCCCCCTATAAACTTGCTTTTGGTAACGTTTCAGTTCATTAAAAAAAGCAAGTTTATTTGAGAAAATATAGACGCAAATTTGCATTTTTCTAAATGCTTTATAAAAATTAAAAACACAGGTGGATTATGAAGATTATTTTTATAAGAAGTTATTTGCATATTTACGGACCTTAATTGCATAAGATAGTCAAGTCATATGTATAAATTATCTTATTTAAGACAGGCTTATTTTTATTTTACGACTGTGTGTGTGTGCCAACTGTTCAAATCATTTTCTCGTAATCTGCACTCGTCACGTCTCAAGCATTTGGAATGTAAATTGCTAAATAAATAAATATGATCTTTATTGTAAGTAGAAGGATGCCTAAAACAACACTGTTTGCAACACGAAAAAAATAATGTTATTCACAACGATTTGATCATTCCAGTTGGGTGCTATTGCTATGAATTATTCCTATTCTACATTACATATAAGACACTTCCGTGAGATGTTTGTCATTCACTGGAACCGTCGATAAATTGTCGTCAATATGGCCACTATATTTTCAGTATAATCCAGCATTACAAATGCAGCATAATCTCAGATTTAACAATTTGGGATTATCCTGTGGGACTATCTTTGCTTCGGGAGGATTGACTACTGTAATTCTTTAATGAATTACTACAGAAATACGTCATCGTTAATGATATTAGCAATTATTAGACATTCAGTCTTTATTGAGCCATGGTACTGCCACAGCTGAAGTGAAAAAAAATAAAATCCAACACCATTTTTTTGTATTTATTACAGATTTGTATTTATTTGTACTTCTAACATACACTATAAATGATTAACTGTTGTATAATAGGTTATATTCGTAAATTCAACAGAATAAACCGACATGCCACTGTAAACCAGGCTCTCATCGTTTACATATAAGAAATAACCTTCATACGCGCATAATGACTCTTTAGATTTCCTTTAAAAGTAAAAGGAAATCTTTCCCTTCCTTTAAAGGTAAAAAGCAAAAAGGGGTCTTACAGCTGAAAATGTTTTTCAGCTGTAATCCTTAAGTTTTGTGATACCATTAATCTATCCTAACTCAACAACAAAACCCATCTCCGTTTGGTATCGTGAAGGTGCACCTTTGCATGATGGATTGTTGTTTTCCAAAGTTGCCATTTAAGTACTAAAATAACAAAGTCAGGAGCTTTAACGAGTTGCTTTCGAGTCTCCGTCTTCACGGTAACTGTGGCTAAAACATTTGAAGAGAATAATTTAAATGACGAAAGGAATGTCGGAAAATCGCCTGGGACAGACGCATTATTTGATTTCGTGACGGAAAGAACGCGCTGTAAATACCATGTTTTTTAAAAATCAGTCGATAATTGAATCGAACATTTTAAATGGAGTCATTTGGGGATATTTTTGCCTTTACCAGGGAATAACTGACGGTTAAAAGTCTTAATTTTAGATCAGAACTTGTGATCGTCACAGATTCAGCTTTGTTAATCTGCAGATTATATTTTATACTTGGCAGCGTGACGAGAGATCCAGTGTGTTCATAGTGAGCCGTACCTTATGCTATTTTTATGGTAATTAGTTCGCGTGCCATTGGTGGTTTCTGTTCCAAATTTAGATCAAGTACTTCTGATATAAACAGCGTCGCAGTTTTCTTGAACACACTATTTTACAGACAAATATAATGCACGCCCTTGATTTCAATTCCTGCTAAATTTTACGTCTGTTAAACATGGTATGTAGCTTATTGTAACATAAAAAGAAAACCCAAATTCCAATGATTTTAAACATATTTTCCCAAGTACAAGAGGAGGCTGATATTGTGCTGGATTGCTGGACACATGGAAATATCAGGTAATCAGTGAAGATTGAAGCAGCAAGAAACCCCCTCTGGCAGTCAACCCATTCAGATTCCTTTCACGGATTACACATCAATCATACTACGATTATGCAATTAATGTGGACTGAAATTTTGGCATAACCAGATACGTAAGTTAAGAAACAAAACAGAATCCACAGCTGTGGAAATCCAGCTTCCCTTCAAATAGATTTGAAAAGCTTGTGTTGATCAGCGCACGTATTGGCCATATTCATCTCACGCATCTTCTTTTACTGCTAGGAGATGACCACCCCCTCCCAATTTTCCTCTACTACGACTTTCTTAGAAAGATACACGTAGGTACTGTCCATTTAAATACTTACTAGAGTATAAAAGGAAACGTCTACAAAACTATCACAGAGCGTGAAAATCACATTCCCAAATTTTATGCGCTATAACGCCTTTTTCCAATTTTAAAGTAATTTAGGTTTATTTTCTGACAATCCAAAACTTTGCGAACGCCGTTATATTAAAATAAAGGAAAATTCTTTGAAAATCGTGAAATACTTAGTTCTCAAAAGTGGTACTCTACTTGCAATAAGAAAACCGTGGATGAAAACGAGCACTCTTCACTCTCCCCACCTCAGAACAATGTGAAGGAAACGGAACTTATCCCTGCGATTTCTCTTCGAAATATAAGAAACGTGTACCCTGTGCCGTAGCACATGCCTCTTTGATATTTCGTGGAATGTCTTGTGAAAAGAATTGCCAGACGGCCGTCGTTGTAAGGACCGCTTGGAGAGAATTTCTAATGCTTACCCACCTGCGTTACGTTATCGGAAATAAAGGAACTGCTCAAAATACCTTCCGGCTAGTAGTAAAAAGCGCCTCTTCTAAACATAAAACCACCTGGGAACTCTGGTCTAAGCGGATTAAGAGGAGCTTCGAAAAATGAACAGCATTTGAGACAAACGATTCAGGAATAAACCCACTTTCCTTATAATTGGGAGTACAAAGGTAAGTGTGGAAATATCTGGGCTGATTGTTCAAGTTTTCTAGCAGTGATGAAACTCCTATAGAATAAAATCTGTTCGTTTTTGTTTTTTATTATATTTGATCTCATTTTTTCTTTCATCATGAAGCATTTTTGTATTTGTTTATCACAAAAAACCAAACGAATTAGGTACTTAGTCATGCCATAAGCCACTAAGCGACGCATAGAATGTGTAGATGGAAGCTGTGAGCTTGCAATGACTGCAAACTTTTACCAGTCATCTGGAAATCTGTTCTGTAACTGTTGGACTTTTTATTTAACTCCCAAGAAATGTAGTGTATTCACGTGATACCACTGAGCTCATTTACAGAACCTCTTCGCTGTTATTAGCTCTATGCGACCGTGCTTAACATAAACCTCTAATCAAAGAGAAATAGAGGATTTTAAAGCGTAAATATTTGTTTTGCATGTGTGCGTTTTTAACTGTTTTTAAGAGTTTAATTTTAACTATTTTACATGTACACTTTTAAGCCCCGTTTAAAATATACACTGCCCTACCGTTAATATCCGGACGCCTGCCTTTAGACAGAAAAAAAAAACACAAGCTTTTATTGTGTCATTTAATATTTTGTGCTGAAACCTTTTGCTTTTATGACTGCCTTCAATCTTCGCGACATACTCTCAACCAGCTTTTTATAAATGCCAGTGATATGTCCTTCCGCTCGGCTTTTAACGCAGCCACCAGTTCGGCCTTGTTCTTTGGGAGATCACGACGTGCACGCACCCGACGATCCAATACATCCCAAAGATGCTCGATAGGGTTCAGATTAGTTCTCTGGGCTGGACAGTACAACTTTTCCATACCCATGTCCTCAAACCACTGTTATGACCCGAGCAGTATGGTATGGCGCGTTGTCTTGCTGATAGGTACGGGCCTTCCCCGAAGTATTGCCATAATGTTGGAAGTGGATAATTGTCCAGGATGTCCTGGTATTGCACAGCATTCATGATTTTGTCGATAACGACTAATGGGCCCAAGACAAACCATGAAAAGCAGCCTCATACCATGACACTGCCTCCACCAAACTTCACTGGTGGGAGGATACAATCAGGAAAGAACTGTTCCCCTGGCATTTGCCACACCCAGGAACGGCCATCAGACTGGTAGAGTGCGAACCTCGACTAGTCTGTTTGTTATTTGGTTTTTAGGAGCATTAGCAATTAAGGCCATATTGCTCCGGGAATATGCGGTGGTCATTCCCTGACCTTTCCGCATCCTCTGTGTTTGGTGTTGACGGGCTCGAACCCCGGTATAATCAAGAAGCGTGTGCTACGCACTGCTGCTCCTTCCCACCTGGCTACGGTGGGAAAACAGTCCTATGGACTAGTCTGTCCATAGGACTGTTTTCCACTGCTCTGTAGTTCAGGATTCGCGCTCCTTACTTCATGTTAATCCGCATCTAGCATTTGTTGAGGTGATAAATTCTGTTGAACTGTTGAGGTGATCAATTCTGTTGATATGGCAGTGTAAGTACACTGTATGAACAAAAGTATTCAGATATAGGTAGTTGAAAACAGCTTTAAATAAAAAAACATGGTAAACAACTGTGTTAATTCTCCTTGGCATGCCTCTTTCAACTTCTGGAAGGTCTCGATCATAATTCTCCTCCATTCCTTCTACAAAGCAGCTGCCAGAGCCGATTTGGAAAAAGGCTGTTTTGGCTGCAGCCGAATCAGACTCTTCAATGCATCACACAGGCGTTCAGTAGGTTTGCATGTCCGTATTCTCTAAGCTGGTTACTCCAACTTTCTACGTCATTATCCACAACCTGAATAATTCTCGTTGCATGCATAGTGTTGTTTTTATACTGACAGAAGCCGTTTCTATAGTACTGATTCAGTACGTAGTGATAACTGTCCAAATAGGTCACAAACCTATGGTTCCAACTGCCTCCACAAAACTTCATGATTGATACCATACAGTCTGACAAGAAACATTCTCCGATTCGTCAATAGAGCTTACGCACAGCTGCCATACCATTGAACCTAAGGCTCTGCAGCTCCCCGCAGATAAGCGATGTACTGACGGATGTTATTGTAGCTAGCTTCTTGAATCTACTCCGTAGTGTTTATGGCGGACGACATGCATGAGGCACGATATACCTTCTTTTGGTTTATAGAGCACATCCCATGAGTTTGTGAGGTCCAGAACCTTTTTTATGTTGAGATAATACAATATTGAGTAATATCTGCCAAATGGATTTTGGGAGGCTTACACAGGTTGCAGTTGTGCTCACAGAAAGGTTATTGAAGTGGCATCCAACTGCCATCCCACGTTGAAGGTGTTGTGTAAGGCCCGATCCACGACCCATATTGGCTTCTAATGTATAGCTCCAATACAGCTACCAGATGCATATTAGTATGCATGTGTTGGATACTTATGACAGAATACGCATTATTAGTGAAGAGGGGGTATGATGGGAAAGCCTATTCATGGGTGGATATTGTGGAACACATTGTCATCTTCCAATGAAATGGGAGCTTATACAGGTTCAAGTCCCTGACTGCTAATTACGGTCGATCTGCCAACCCGCATTGGACCAGCGTGGAAGATTATGGTCTATTTCCCTCAACATGAATTGTTGAGGAGGCTTCCATCCTGCAGTGGGTTGATAATGGCTGCAGTTTTTACAGGATTTTCATGAAAGATGTCAACATGTTCCTCAATATCCACCCATGAATAGGCTTTCCCATCATTCCCCCTTCACTAATGTGTATTCTATCACGTTTTCATTCACACCACCGTTTACAACAGAATAGCACAAAATGTGAGTATTATTTTAACGTGAACTATGTCGCTAGCTCGGCATACATCTCAATCTGTCATTCAACTATTGCCATGTGAACAAATATCTTGGATGGCTGAAGTGCTGCTTCTAACTTTTTAATTGCTGTAGCCATCTCACGTTTGAGGACCATACACCATTTTTATCACCCTCCCTCCCCAAATAAATTCAATGGACTGAGATCGGTTGGTCGGGGAAACCAAACATTTGGTCCTCTTTTGGTCCATTCATTTATTCGAAAACTGGGTATTCAGTGATTGCCGCACAACTCGAAATGTGATAGCATCATCTCATCTTACTGGAAGTTGATGATGATACATCTCCAGGTTATGGAAAAGCGTATTTTCAAACATGTTCCAAAGCGCATTACCGTTTATCAAATTGATAAAACAGTCGGTGTTTGAAACAAGTTAAAATTAGCATACCAGAAATTAAATAATTATACAGCGTTGTACTAACCTCACGTGCAGTGTATCAAGGCACAGTGTTATGTTGGAACACAATTTTGTGTTCCTTGAAAAAGGTCTCTGATGACGGGCAGAAGAGTCAGTTCCCTTCAAACATTTTGTAGTAGTCATCATTAATAATACCATTTACAAAACGTATTCTGCCCCATTCCTTTGCTCGTTATGCACCCCTAAAGTACATGGCGCAGTTGGAACTTTATTGTTGACTGCATACAAAACCAAACTATCATATTAGGGTCAACCGGTAAGTTATTCCATATACCCATGTGTAAATTGCGAGTGTTCTCTGGTCGATTTGCCTGTGTTGCTGGACGAAAAACCGTAGTTTCTGGGAAAACAGCCTTGCTCTTTACACCTGAGACTGACCAACTCAGCAACAGAGTGAAAAAAGCCATAAGTTCCTCAAGTCATCGACTAGATTCGAACCTAGGCCTTTTCCACCCGGTGTGTGGAGTACGGTAGCGATACTACTGTGCGACCCGCGCAGACTGTTGACTGTATACGTAGTGACATGGTATTTAGTATTCAGGCTCCACCTGTGGTTTCCCACATCTACGTCGTATGTAATTCCACTGTGAGGTGAGTCAGGCTGCTTATCATAATCTGGCTGGTCTCCGCTAGGGTCCCCTGAGGTCACTGGACGGAGACCAAGTAAAAGAAAAAGTTTTTATTAGATAAGAGCACGGGGAATACAGTGAAGGAGGGTCATAATGCGAGGATAAAGTACACGTGGGCCATAAAGTAGAGAGCCCACCTAATAATGGTAGGCGAAGAAGGAGGGCAGTGAGTTGGAAAGTCACAGGGGCAGGGGGGGGCCCTCTGTGAGCACCATTGGCCATGCTCAGATGGTGATCCAGCAGCGATGCAATTCTCTGAGAATCCCGCGGTCGGCGAGCGGGGTTAGCATGGCAGCTTGTCAGCTGGTTTTTGATCCTGCACTCCTAGTAGTGCTAGCAGTTATCCTACCCCCGTTAGGGTTAGTTTGGGGGATTTCCTAGCCTGGTGCTTCCTAGGGAACTCTGCCAGTTACTTAGTGGGAATTTATTTCATCTTCAATAGTGATTGATTAAGGTTGAGGTCGCTATTACTCGGTGTTCTTGTCTACGCTGATGTTGCTTCTGTGCTTCCGCCTGGTCGTGAGAATCGCCTGGGCAAACTGCACAGCATTTTCATCCAGAAGCAAGATGTGTTCTTGATGACGAGGGCTACCCTGTATTTCTGTATTCAGCCTTAGTCGGTGGGGCAGTACGTGGTACAGAAATATATTATGTGATCCCACATCTCTTCATCTCCGCAGTGGCATCGAGGATCTTGTTCAATTCCCATGGTGTTGACTATATTCAATCAGGGCGATCAGCTTCATTAGATTTACAGCGAATGTAGTTTGTTGTAGGGTTTTGGGCGCATCGACGATCGAAAAATATTGCGCCGTATATATTATATCTGTAAATTGCGTGTTCCCTGTGGTCTGTTTGCTGGACGAAAATCGCAGGACCGGTTCCAGTTTTTACAGCCGTATGTCGACTAGAAAAGCCTTTCCTATTAAGAGAAATAATTACGCTTTTCTTCTTTGAAGTTAGCTGAGTGTATGCCATACCGCTGCTGAATAGAAAGTGAAGATAAATAGCCGCAGGATGCTTTTATAAACAAGATGATGCAATACCACGCTGATACTACAGCACATGATGATGCAATTTCACGCTAGTTTTAAATGATAATGTAATGATATCTTGAGATGACATAATTTTAATAGAAGGAATTATTAAGGAAATATTACTCTTTAAGATGATGGATGCAATTTATGTGGTCGCTACCGTATATTAAATGGACAGCATTAAATGTTCCAGCTGGATTCTTCTTTTGCTCCCCAAGCAAAAACTCGTAAATATTGCTAACAAATGACTCGCAGACAACATATCTGAGTTTATGAATGTCTTATATTGATTCTCGAAAGATAATTCAACTCCTGGAATCACAAACTGTAGGCGGAGTTAACTCATGGCCTGAAGCAACGATATATCAATATCAAAAGTTACAATCTTTAAGGAAAGTCATGACTAGCTTTTCCAAAGTTTACCACGTATGTTCTCTTTGAGTAGCTAGCTTGTCAGAAAGCTTCAGTACAGGCACTGAGATCTTTGCATATTTAACGATTGTGTAAGAAACAAAACATAACATTAAAAATGTGTAGGCTACTCGAATATTCTGTAATATTTGACAAGGTATACACAAAGCTTGTTCTTTCAAAAAATGGCAATTAAAACTAATTAATTTTCGCTATACTCTATTCCAGTCTTCTAATATTCTATAAAAATCTTCTTTTGCATTATGCAGATCACCTTGATGACTGCCGCAATCATTTAAAAATTTAATTTCATGACTGTATTCACGAATAAGAGGAAGCAAGCAAATGGAATCCAGTAAATAAGAAATCGTCCTATACCTAAAAGTATTGGAATGTGTATTCAGTAGAGAAGATGTCTCATTACTTATTTCGATAGCTTTACCGATTTCGATAGCATAAACTGTCTGTACTATTATAACAGACGTTAGGCTTATAAACTTTAGTATTTCTCCCCATATGAGGAAGGAATAATATGTAGGTACCATAACGCGACCAAAAATTCACTTCAAATACAAGCTGAACTCATTTCAAAACCTCAGTGAAATTGGATTTCAAATGAATCCAGATTTAAGACAAATCATACGTCTTGGATATCTCAGTATACGCTTCTCATAAATCCTAATGCATTAACGAGAACGCGGCATACTAAGTGGACATGTTGAAGACGATATTTTTAAACGAAATTGAACTGTTTATCATAAATTTTATGCCCATAACATACAATCCTTATAAAAATCTACATTCTATCTCATAGCTCTTACACAAAAGAAAGTTCCATTTAGGACTGCACTGAAACCTTCGAAATTTATTCACGAAAGATTTACTCGAGTTTTAGAATTAAAATTGCCGAAAATAACGTGTTTGTACTATAACTACCGCACACAGATTTTCAATTGCAGATACGCTATTTATTGATCACAGTGAATGGTATTCTGTGGAATCGTGCAGACAAACCAGGCGCAAAAATTGCCACATTCGTTATTTTGTTGTTTTAAACTTGACGACTAGGTGGAACGTTAGAGCTTGGTATTGCTGAGTTAAATGATGATTAAGCAGACTGGGTGGTGTGGAAACATCAGCATAGCTGACATTGATTGATATTGAGCTTCTTGTATTTTAGCGTACTTCACAGTGATCAATGCTGCAGGTTTCTATCATGACGCTATCGCTTACCAAAATCGAGCCATTAAGGGAGGATACAGTTCCGTATAAACATCCTGGAGTGAGCAGTGACCAATCAAATGATTATTTCTTCCATGCGTGCATCGAATTCTCCTGGCTCATCATATCACAAAACTACAATTTCGTACTATGATGAAGTATCCAGGACGACTTAAAATAACTATAACAATAAAAGATAGACTGGATCAGTTTATTGAGTGGAAATTTAAGGCGGGTGTTGGCTATTCAAATCACTACTGAAATTTTTCAGCGATTTACTCTGGCATATGATTGCAATCGATAACTTTTTTTGACCGCTCGTTTTTTTTTTTTTAATAATTTATTTTTTGAATTAAAATGAAAAATCTACTTTATGTATTTTATACGAACAATTTTATAAACATTTGAATTAAATTTTTTTCACAATCAATATATTTTTGTTGAAATTTCAGCTTTCCGGGTGAACATAAGAGTTCGAGTGTCCAGTCATTTTATTTCGTGATCTAACACAAAAAATTCTTATGTATTTTGTAAGCTAATAATGACTACCCATCAGGTCTGGATAGAAATAAATTCCATTATGGAATTAATATCACTTCTTCCAGAAGAATGGTTCTAAACCGGTGTGTCACGAAGAGCTTTAGTATATTACATAGAAAATTCGATATAAATTCATAGGTAATACTTTAATATGCCATCTTTTTCTTTCAATTTCAGCGCATTGTGTTATGTGGTTTGTCCTTCTCGTGAGAATGGTCCATTTTGTGTGCTGAAAGGAAAAAGGCTGAAAAATCGCTGTTCTAGAGCAAACCTGTGGCATTTAATGTTTCATTGAAAGAAACTATCTATCGAGAGTACTCTAGACAGTAAATTTTCTCCCAATATAGAAAAAAACATATTAAGAGATTATCTATCTAGTGAGTATGTTTGACAAGTGTCCCCTCATAAATTTTAATCATTTTTGACCTGGCTCAAAGAGGCGTCACGTCAACAAAATTAGTCGCTAAAACGTTTTCAGTCCTTTGACAACAGGGGCGATGGACATAGCGGAATTTGGAGGGAAATTGAATGTGATTTTACATGGCTCTAAGAGGTGCATTCGGTAGAGTTGCACATCAACACTAAGCTAACAAATTACATCACGTGGAACCCTTGCCCTCCTAGCACACAAACTATCAAAGTGGTAAATGTCATAGGATAATTATTCGCGAAGCAAATTCGTTTCTTGTTCGACGTGATTCCTGAAGGTTGGGTTGTCTGCTCTTCAACATTTTCATGAAAAATCAGGCTTAGATCGATATTTTACAGGAAAGAGCAAATTATTTTATTTCTGGCGATGTCAGAAAAACACTGATTATCACGAATGAATTGGTCCTTGAGGTTGTCACAGACATTCTCTCAGATATGCCAGACAAGCTGTTCTTGCTACCTGGGAGTCTAAAACGCTGATGGAACTGATATTCGGGTGACACTCAAGTCAAGTGGACCCAATTTCGGCGAAGTCCGGACGGTCTGTGACAACCAAATCCTCTGCTTGCACCTTCACGATGGTGGGACTGTTAGTAATCCTGGGTATAACCTCCATGCACAAGCACATGGTGGGTGACCACCCAGGTGTGAACCAACGTAAGCAGGGGTCGAGGTGTGGCGCCCACACCACATGGAGGAATGCCGCCCCTCTATGTTACCAGGCAGTACTAGGTGGTAGATGACTCTCATCAACCGGTGAAATACCACCACTTTGCTTATTGGAGGCTTGAAGTGGTGGAACCCATGTTTAGTCTCTAGAGCTAAGTTCCGGTCAACCCTTCCCTATCTCTTCCATCATGCAGTATGATTGATGACTCTTGAGGTTATGATGAACGTTGTGGCGAGATCCAATATTCCTTACATTTCGAGGGTACAGCTCTAAAACGGTTTTCGCAGGCCGGCCGCTAGTTAGTACACCGGACCGAACCTATTGGTAACTCTCTAGGAGGCTTCCGGATCAGCTAGTGTATAATCTTGCTACCTCTACTCTGCCAGATAGTGACTGGAGGGAGTCCGAGTAGTGTGTATGCGGGGAGCATTGTCGAGGCCACGTTATGTCAAGGATCTGGGTATATTCTTCCCACATGTACGCCATATCCAAAAATTTCATTACTTCATACAGCATGTCCCACCCACTTTTTCTTACTATTGAATACACCATGAATTGTCAAACTAATAGAACAAGCTTATCTGCGAAAAGATCTAAACCTCCCAAGGATTTCCTAATTCATTTCACAAATATACGTGGTCTCAATTCTAATCTCAACGATGTCCATTTCCACTTGCAGTCTGCCAAACCCCATGTACTTTTTCTGACAGAATCTCAGTTATCGGTTGATTCAACTACTGTTCATCTCAGATGCCCAAATTATTCGCTGTATGATTCCTTTCGCCTCAAAGGTGGTACTTGTGCATATGTCCGTTCTGATATTCCCTGTCAGAGACTTGGCAATTTGGAATCTCCTCTCTTTGATCTTCTCTGGCTTAAAATCTCTCTACCTCATTGTGTCAAATTCATCTGTTGTCTCTACCGTTCTCCCAACTCCACTAATCACTTGGAGCTCTTTGACTTCCTCTCGTTGCAACTTGACTTTCTCCAGTCCAACTTTCCTAACAGTGAGTTAATTTTCCTTGGTGATTTTAATGTTCACAACTCCAGCTGGCTTCCGTTTTCTAGTCACACCGACCCAGCAGGTCGAGATGCTGAGGCTTTTGCAATTACTAATGACCTAGCACAGATTGTTCATTTACCTACAAGAATACCGGACAATCCGAATCATACAGCCAATACGCTTGATCTTTTTCTCACAAACAACCCTTCTAAGTACACGGTCGAAGTGAGAGGTCCTTTAGGCACTTCAGATCACAACTTGGTGATTGTCTCTTCTCCAATGGAACCTTTATCTCATGGCTATTCCCAACCTCGTGTTGTTTGGCATTACAAGAATGCAAAATGGGATGACCTGCGAGACTTCTTTTCTTCTTTTCCTTGGTCAGATTACTGTTTCAAAACTCCTGATGTCAACGTTTGCTCAGATCGTGTCAGTGAAATTATTCTTGCAGGAATGGAATCCTTTATCCCACACTCCACTTTAAAATCTCGTCCTTTATCTAAACCTTGGTTTTCCAATAAATGTGCTAAGGCTGTTCAAGAGAAGAATGTTGCATATCGTAATTGGCTTGTTTCTAATTCTTCAGTTTCATTTTCTGCCTACACCAAAGCTCGCAACAATTGTAAAGCAGTTATTAATCAGTCCAAACTAGAGTTTGAACAGGCTAAGAGTAGAAAACTTGCTTCTTGCCCTAATGGTAGCCGAACATTCTGGTCTCTTGCCAAAGCTATTGGCCGCAACTTTTGCCCATCTCTGCTTCCACCTCTGTCCAAACCAGATGGTTCTGTTGTCACTTCAGCCAAGGATAAAGCTGACCTGCTAGCATCCCATTTTTCTTCCAGCTCATGTATTAATGAACTTGGTAAAACACCTCCCACCATTCCCAACACGGTCCATTCAATGCCTCCTGTGGTCTTCCGTCAAAAGGATATCAGAAGGATTTTGATGAATCTTGATGCTAAGAAAGCTCCAGGTCCTGATGGTATTTCTCCACTTGTTCTCAAAATCTGTGCTCCTGAACTTACTCCTATTCTTTGCCGCCTTTTTTCACTTTCTTATTCCAAAGGTGTTTTTCCTTCTGCTTGGAAATTTGCTCATATCCAGCCAGTTCCTAAAAAGGGTGACAAATCCCTCCCATCCAATTATCGTCCCATTGCAATTACTTCTACTCTTTCTAAAGTAATGGAGAAATCAATTAACCGCCAACTCTTAAACTACCTAGAAACCTTCCGTCTGATCAACGATCGCCAGTATGGATTCCGTCCGTGTCGATCCACTGGTGATATTCTGGCTTATGTTACCCATTTATGGACTACTTCAATGGAAAGGTTCGGTGAAACACAAGCAGTTGCTCTTGACATCTCAAAGGCTTTCGATCGTGTTTGGCATAAAGGTCTTCTAAACAAGCTTCCATCTTATGGTTTGCCAACTGTTTTTAGTAATTGGTTATCCAGTTTTCTCTCTGATCGCTCACTGAGGGTGATGGTAGATGGCTCTCTGTCTTCTAACTTCTCCACTAATGCCGGTGTCCCCCAAGGTTCAGTTCTTTCCCCCACTCTTTTCCTCTTGTATATCAATGACCTTCTTCCATTGACTGGAAATCCTATCCATAGTTTTGCCGATGATAGCACATTGCATTCAACTTTCCATTTTGAGAAACCTTGCCCTGCTCAATCAGCTTCAACTTCTCGAAAATCTGCTACCAATTCCTTAAATGCCGATCTTCAGGTAATTCTCCAGTGGGGCAAAGACAACTTAGTTGATTTCAACCCTTCTAAAACTCAGTCTTGTCTTATATCTCGCAAAAAGGATTCTTCTGCTCCTATGCTTATCTTTAGTGACACTCCAATTTCTAGGCAAAAGGATATATCTCTTTTGGGGATTACCCTGACTTCTAATCTCTCTTGGCACAAGCACATTACAAATATTGCTTCCTCTGCATCTAAAAAACTTGGTTTTCTCTTTCGCTCTCAGCGTTACTTTTCTTCCAAACAGCTGCTCACTCTGTATAAATCGCAAATCCGCCCTGCCATGGAATATTGTTCCCACATTTGGGGTGGTGCCCCCAAAACCTCTCTCAGGCTTCTTGATTCCATTCAGAAGAGGGCAGTTAGGTTAATTAATGATTCATCTCTAACGGAGTCTCTCCACTCGCTTTCTCATAGACGTACTGTTTCTGCTGCATGCCTCTTCTACAGATATTTCCATGGGCACTGTTCTTCTGAATTGGCTTCTATAATTCCCGCTCTCTCTTTCAAAACAGTCCGAACACGTGCCGCCACCAGCCAACATCCATTTACTGTCCAACTTCAAACCCACAGAACCAACTTTTCATCTTCCTCATTTATTCATTCAACTGCCGTTTTCTGGAACAACCTTCCTTCATACGTATTTCCTGAAAATTACAATCTACAGAAGTTCAAGTCCAATGTCAACAAATATCTTCTTTCGTCTTCTCAACCTCCAACCCAAGCACGGTACTAAGTACTATAGGTTCTAATACCTCTCGTGTTTGGGGTTCACATAAAAAAAAAAAAAAAAAAGAATCTGATATGGCTCTCCTACAGCAAGTACTCTTCAGCTTTGAAAAAGTCGACAAAGGGCAATGATCTCAACATTAATCCAGAGAATATTACGCCCTTTTGTAGGAATCAGAAAATTGTAGATTTGACAAGCATATCAAAAATGATTTATTTTACGCCGGGTTAAGCAAGAAAATAGGATTTATGAAACCTACGTCTTATTTACCATAAGGGAATGCCTCTATTCAGTTATAATAGCCAAATTAAAGAACATGACCTGAGTACACCCATTATAGTAATGTAATGTATTTTCTTAATTCTAATAATAATCTGCAATCTATTGAAAAAAAGCTTTCTTGTAACTAATTGACTGGAACAAAAAGCAGAAAAGTTATTTGATTTTGCGATCCAATTATCGTGTTGATCATAGGAATCGTTTGCTTAGCATGTGAATGCAATTGCTAATTACTTGTCTATA
This sequence comes from Mastigoproctus giganteus, assembly GCF_048544385.1. Taxonomy (NCBI): domain Eukaryota; kingdom Metazoa; phylum Arthropoda; class Arachnida; order Uropygi; family Thelyphonidae; genus Mastigoproctus; species Mastigoproctus giganteus. Next base: position 173,419,953 of record NC_143575.1, on the reverse strand, counting down.
CACAGATTTAAATCCTCTCTGTGTATTCTGTACATTAATATCGGTTTATAGTGCGGTAGAGATCTTCACCATCCTTGAGAGCCTGTTAATTGTGTTAGTGTTCCTATCACTGGATTTCTTCTTCTCACTAATCACTTTTTAACAGAGATCATATAAGCTTAGAAAAAAAAATAAAAAGTGAATTTATCATCGGGTATAAAAATATACCGCTCAAGACATATCAGGAAGAAGAGCAAAATTTGTTTGACGCTTTGATGAATTATAAAAAGCACAATTAGTTGAAAAACATCATCCATTTTGTGAGAGAATGGTCCTCTTATTTTTATAAACAAAGAACAATGGTTCTAGCAGATGTGACAGTCTATCCATACCTCCTTTTTTAATTGGATGGCAGTGGTTCTAACTGAATAGATAATTAATTCAGTTAGAATGTAATCAGAAAACTAGTATTATTTTTAACCCGACTACACCCTAATTGGGTGTAAACTGATCTGAGATAATAAATTTGAATTATTAAAATATTTTAACACCTTCCCTGGTGATTTCATGTATGATCTGATCCATGAATCGAATTCAAAAATTATGGAATTGCGATCTGGATTGGGGAGGGAAAAGACATTTTTGGGCTTTCTTCTCACTGTGACTGATTAGTCAGCCGTTGGCGAAGGTTTCCTGACAAACTTTTCGGTGTTTTTCCGTCAAATAGGAATAAAATGGTTTTTAAAGTCAGATGTGTTTTTTTTTCCCTTTTCCTCCACTATTCATGTAACGGGCTTTGACTTAGTAAATATAAATAATCAGTTCAAATACAGAAAACCCATTAGCACGTCATATAGCACTAACAGATTCAAAGTATTTTTCATTTCTATTTTTTTTTACTTAAAGTTGAACTTTTCGGAATTATTTCTAGGAATTTCGTCATCCTTTGCAAAATACTGGATCTCTCTCTCTGTCTCTCTCTTTCAAGCCAAAAGAGCATCCCACACTATACTCGTACATCCACACAAACCCTGGAACAGCAGGGAAAACTGCTACCAACGAATTAGAGACAAAAACTGCATGAAGAATTATATTTCGATTCAAAAATTTAACCCTTCGTTATTTTACTTTTAGATTATAGAGAAAGTCTGGTTTACGTACTGTTGAAGGGCTACCACAATAAGAGCTGGTTGATTTTATTTTTTGCCATGCGCACAGTTGTCTCTACTAAAATGCATACAATTTTAAATGGTTCCTTTTCGCTTTTCCACTTTGGAAACATAAGCCTTCACCTTTTGTTTCTGTCCATCTATTCTTCATTAAGCGTTGCGAGTCTCAAGATTCCACTGTCACTGTTATACTGCAACTCATTTGAAAAGCAATTCGCTGAAAATTCTAAGGGAGTGTAACAGAAGATAATGTAATAAAGGATTTTAAGTTTTCACCGCCCGCTTAACTTACCAGTATGCGACTTTAATTGCTCTCTGGAAACTAGACAATTTAAACTTTTCTCACGGTTACAGTTTCCTGTAATTATCTTTGCAAAGCATATAGTAAATTGCTAGTGGTAGTAGAATGGACACTTAACTTTTTGAAATGTCTGATCTTTCAGTTCAAATGGACCATTTTTCTTAAGGCGAAACCTGAACGTAATAAAAATACCATTAATTGAAATATTTAAAATGTTAAAAGTATTTTAATAATTCAAATTTATTACCTCAAGGAAGTTGCGCCCAAATAAACATATCATCAGGTTAGAACCTTCGATAATACAACATAGGTTGTATTATCGAAGACCGGAAATGCAATCCTTGTCACACTCATATGAGTATCTTCATTTATGAAAATTGAAAATAACCTCCGGAATTATATTTTTGTTTATTTGGTATAACTACATTATTACAGTTTGAAATCAACTTTGAATTCTGTATGCAATGATGACATGACTGAATAAAGTTACTCGTGGGCCCAAAGAAAAACTCGTTTAGGTCTACACCCAAATCGTAAATATCAGGAAGTTGAACTGCACTAATTCTTTCAAACAATTTTCAAAAACATTTTTCTCATAAATATCTGCAAGCTTAACTACCAAAGATTGTTTATCCCACATGACTGTGAACACGTAAATTAATATTTTATAATTTTTACTTCTTTCTTGGAAACATACACTCGTATCTGGTACTTGAAATAAAGTGTTTACTCGGTAAGTCGAATAGGCATTCCATGAAAAATCACCATCATTATTCACGCATTTAGATTAACCAAAGAACTATTTTCTTGCCTCTTCCCCCATCGTCTCTAAATATTGGTTCAAAAACTTCTTTGTAGGACTTGTTTAAGTTCCTTTTCTAAATTAATAACTCGTGAAAATCTGCTCAGTACGCCTGCTCGATACATATTCAAAAAGGCTCGATAAAGAAACATAACATTGATTCAGGTTATTGCTGATTGCGCCAAAGCTTGCAGGAACGGGTTATGCTGTCAAGGATCCCGACCACCAAAAACTTTACGAATGATAAATGTGGGGAGAGGCATCTCTTCCCACAGTTATCTTTTGTAATCCGATTCATGGGGGAGGAATATACTTATATATAGAATGCCTCTAGCTGTAATTTTTATGGATTGTTATGCCCCTGACTTTTATTGAATTTAGGACAAATGACCCGTCTTCCAACTCTTGGGCCCCAGGATCAGATCCACCTTCGAGATCTCTCCTCAAAGGTTGTTTATTGATAGGATTTTTACCCACGAACCGGTAGCCCCTAAAAACTGTTCTCTTCTCCCCCTTCCCCTGCTATGCACCCCGCAGTGAGCAAGAGAAAATATTTCCGTTTAAAAACCATTTCCTAGGAGTTCCCTTTGAAGGGATCCCTCCCTCCTCAGCTATTGCACCATGCGTTACGTGCTTAAATCTGTCCTTGAATCATTGTCTGAAAATTCTGTAGCATAAAGCACTGTTGTATTTAAGTATATCGATTCTTTCTTCAAATGGTACCATCTCTTTTGGTATCCACATTGAGCGATTTGTCTTCTACATATTTCTGAATGAAGTTTTTCAGTCTACCTTCTGTATAAAGTTATCCAGACATGATACTACACTTCTATATCAAATACATGTAATTCGTGCACAGCTTAAAAATGTTTTGGTACATAAAGGTTTTTTAATACCTTTCCTCCTGAATTTATATTGTTAGTGCCACAGACATAAAAACAAGTTGATGAATTTGTGTGAAAACCATTGATAACATGATCATTTTAAAAAGATATATTCCACACTAACAGTTCATCCATTTCACCAATATTTTAAAGAAGGACATATGGAGATGTATTGCGTGTAGTTGCACTGGCGTATGGCACGTGATCAGTTTTTGTGAGAATTTAAGTGAAAAAATGGTTGCTATATAAGTCATTTGCTGCTCATGGGAAGGAAAAACAAGAGGTTATTTTGGTGTTAAGTTTGTTTGCGGACAGGTCAAGTGTCTGATTCTTTAAAGTGCATTATTTTATTGAAAAATTTTCATTCTACTTAAATTTTCTTTAAGAGCTCACAGGCCTCACTTGTTCATCAAGTATCTAGCAAAACAACAGCATATGAAGCTCTCGCTGTTACTCTCAGCTACAATAGCGTTCTTATAGATGTAATTGCCATATATATACCCCCAGCACCTTCATATGACGCCATCCATGAAATATCAAACTGGATCATTAACCAGCTTCATCCTTCAGCTTTGCACTTTGTCTGTGGAGACTTTAATCTTCCTCCCCAACTAGCTAACCTTCAGCAAATGCTCCTGTCAAACCTATCTTGTACTGGGTTACAAATGATTAATGACCTCCCGACCAGAGGTAACAATCAACTAGATCTCATCCTTGCCTCTTTTCCTTGCACACCTGATTACATGCCAGAGACTTATTTTAATTCGGACCACAAGCCAATTATTGTTATTTTACAGATACCTGCTCCAAACTTCAATGTTGTGAAGTCAATTAACACCAGAGTAATAGTTAGTCCCAGATTTTTGAGCATTGCTAAATGTGTTGAGGCTGCCTCTGCCATCCCGTGGTCAGTCCTTGAAAACTGTGATCTTGAAATTGCAGTAAATCTGCTTACTAATTGGCTTAAGACGATTGCGATATTTGCAGCATCAAAGAGAATTTCTATTATGCCTCGGTCCAGAGCATGGTGGACTCCCCATCTTAATATGAGCTTCAAATTAAAACAGCAACTCCACAAAATGTGGAAGCAGTCGCAAAGTGTTCAAGACAGGATAGCCTACTCTAGATCCCGTGCAACATTCAACAGGCTGAAATCTCAAGCAATTAAGAATTATATGGACACCACCCTTCGTAGAGGAAAAACCCCCTACTTTGAACGGCCTTCTGATTTCCCACAAAAACTTGAACCTAACCAGTGGCTAGACTTTATATCCAGATTTTCCTCGAACTCGGAACAATATCCTCATCTTGAGACACCAACAACTGAAATCCCCCCCCCGACACGCTTTCTGCAGTATCAATTTCCAGGGAACAGATTATTTCTGCCATAAATTCTACACCGGCTTCTGCTAAGGCAGGTGCAGATGAAATACCCCAATTCATTATTAAATGTCTTAGCTCATACATTTTGGGTCCCCTTCAAACTATTTTTAATGCTATTTTGTCAAGTAATTTCTTTCCCCAGCAATGGAACATCTACCTTGTGAAGCCTGTACCAAAAATTCAATCACCTACTCTTCTTAAGCACTACCGGCCAATCTCCAATGCCTCAAGTCTTCTAAAACTCCTAGAGAAGATACTTCTCCCCATTTTAACTAAACAACTTCTTCCACATCAGCCTCATCAAATCCACTACTCTCTTCCTCATAGATCCACTGTGACTAATCTCTTAGCCACCACCAGCTCTATCCTCTCTGCGTTTGAATCTCATGCAGAGCTTGCAGTCACTTATGTAGACCTCGAAGCAGCATTTGACTCAATAAATGTTCCTGCAATGCTGAAGCTACTTTCAGACCATTATCAAATCAAGGGAGACACTCTACAGTTCCTCACTTCACTCCTTCAAAATAGAATAATCCGGCTTACTGTCCACGGCCAAACATACGAGCGATGTGTCTCTTCAGGCGTGCCACAGGGTGGTGTCTTATCCGGCCTCTTATTTACAGCGCTCATCTCGCCGCTTGTTGAGTCCAGGCATGATAATCTATGCTATGCTGATGATATGAAGCTCCTCACACTGATTTCTCCACATGATGATCTTCTTGTGATAACAGCATCAATTAACAATATACTCCTGGAATTTGCAAACTACCTCAACCAGTTTGGACTAAAAATAAAATCCAGAAAAGTCTGAATTTATGATATTCTCGTTAAAGAAAACGCCTTCCTATATTCAGCCAACACTATGCAATTCCCCTATTCCCATCGTCAAGAAACATACTGATTTGGGGGTTGTTTTTGATCCTAAGCTCTGCTTTGGTAACCACATGGAAAAGCTGCTCACCCAGGCAGCTCGACTCCGATGGATGGCCAAACAGCATTTGCATTACATTAATGAAGTAACGATCACCAGAAGATATATAAAAAGCACGGTATACTCTCCGCTTCTATATGCTGCAGAAGTATGGGCATCTGGCGCCCCTAGCACAATTCGACCACTCTTTTCTACTGAGTTTTGGCTCTTAAAATGGGTCATAAACAAACATAAACTTCCTCCACAGTTAAGGACAACTGAAATGGCCAGTTTGATAAAAATTCACAGGCTTCCCACGCTGATTAGGGTGAAATGCCTTACCACAACTGTAAAAATGATCACTGGAAAGATCTCGGCACCATCATTCTGGGACCTGTGCTCTTGGAGAGTCCCTCAGCCTTCCCTCAGAGCGACTCCAACTCTATGCCCACATCTCAGCCGTCTCCACCTATCCGATAGGTTTCGGCCATATCAGCTACTTCCATGTGCCCAGTCTTTGGATGCTGACCTTAATAAGTTTTCTAGTGATAAGGAGTATAGACGCCGCATCCTTAAATTGTACTTCCCCGTCCCTGATTCTGCTCCTTGAAGCTCGCCTTAACGCCGCAATCCAGAAATGCGACATGAAGATGGCTTACCAACGAACCTTGTAGTTTTCCACCTGTATATTCTTTGTTCATTGTGATGTTTATAATTGTGTTATACTTTGAGTGTTGAGCTCTATTTACTTTTGATTCGTTCATATATGTATTTTATATTTAATTTATTAATTTCCTTTCTTACATATTGTAATATCACTGTTAACCCCTGGCCTTGTGGCCGTGAAGGGCTTATTGCAATGTATCCATTGTATTACCATTATTATTATTATTGCAATAAAGATTTCTACTCTACTAAAAAGCATATAATCTCGTGCACTGAATTCCTCAAGAATTTTACTATAACGGAAGCCTGTTGCTGGAAACAATGCAAGGCAAGAAGACACAACAGGACGTGATTCTTCATGTAGGTCTCTCTCACTGGTATAAGCAGTTCTTGCGGAACCAGTTTGGGAATTCTGCGCAAAGTCTTGAATACGTCCTGCCCTGTAGGGCATATGAACAGTCATTTTGGATTAGGGTTAATTTGCTGCAACCCTCATCCACGCTCCAATAACTTGTGTGAGGACTTGTAACACTGATACCGTAATGAGGTCACAGTAAGCGTGCCGCGGGATGTCTTTGTTATTTTCTAGTATATGAATGGCGTGCCATGGAGAAAGGAAACTGACTAACCTAAGAATTAAAATACACAATTCGTTGGACAACATTTTAGTGCGCTGACATTTTAAGAATTGCAATACAAAATCTCCTTCATTCTGGATAATATTTATTGTTGAAATAACAATTCTTTATTTTTATATCTCTAATAGTGTGTATTGCGTTAATTCTCAAGTTAGTTACCACATAATAAGGAATATCGTAAAGAATTTCTGAGGGTCAACTTTTTTTAAGTTTCAATGATAAAGATTTTTAATTAATTCACTTTTTAATGATTTTGTGAGTTTATTTTATTGAATTTCATCGTAAGCTTTAGTTTCAGTTTTATCATATGTCTTATCTCTAATTGTTTTGGGGGCATATTAAATTGTTACAGGCAATGGTCAGACCACGCCTTGAGTAGTGCTTACAGGTCTGGAGGCCTCATTTTAGGAAGGAAGTAGAGTTGCTTGAGTGAGTATAGGGGAATGAGGGGGGTTCTCCTACCAAGAACTTTGTATTTTTTGCGATGGGGACAATTTTCTGTAACTGTTGAATGTGAGTGAATATTTCGTGCTAAGAATTATTCAAAATACGTCGAAGCATTTGAAAAGTAGACCGGAAGGTTTTATTATTCATATTGGGTATTTCTTTAGTTGGGCCATTCGGTTATTTTACTATAAATCAGAAATAAATAAACATGAAATTCGATATGTGGATACTGCATATACACGCAAAAGTTGCTAAAAATTCGAACATTTAACTGTTCCAAGAATTGTACGTAGAAGCGATATGATTCTTTCACCATTAAAAAAAAATGCACGTCACTCCAAACGTTTGCGAATGGTTTTTTTTTTTTTTTTGGCAATTACAATATGATAAACCAATTTGTGTTGCGAGCATTCCAGGGAATTTGCAACGGCTTCTCCAAAAGGATTTTCAAATCTTCAACACGTTCCAACGGAACGTTATGCATATCTCTACGTTGACGATCACTCAGTTTTTTTGAGGTCACTGTGATCTATGCTGGTATGATAATTTAATCATCCCTATTTTAGTGAAACTAATATGAAATCTAGTTTTTTCTATAATGACCGCTCTTATTCTACTTGAATATTAAGATAATTTATTGAGCTACTAACTAAATCCCTGTGAATTAAGGTAACGTTTCGGGAACTTTTCCGAAATCCATCCTCAGACCATACATAGGCTGTTTTTAAGGACAGAAAGAAAAAAGAATAAAGTTCCGGCAAGCGTTCCGAAACTTTTCCTTAATCTATAGGGATTTATTTAGTAACTAAATAAACAATCTTAATATTCACGTGGGATTACAGAAAAACTATATTTCCTGGAAAACCACCACGTAACGTCCTTCTCTAACTACATGAAATGTATGGGGTTTTTTTTTGGTGCTGTAAGATTGGTGAATGTTGTGAAATCTAATTGAAAAAGTTATCTCTACCAATGAATAATAATTTTATGTACTGTAGTCTTGATTTTAAAAGTTTTGTTTGAATATCTCTTTTGACCATTAGAAAAGTCTCAGGAGTTCTGCTGGCTAATGGCTGCCCACGGCGAAACATTGTAAATTTGAAAAGTAACTGGATAAGAACAGTTGTATTTTTCTCTGTCTCTCTAAATTTATGTACTAGCTTCCAAATAAGCGCCTTTCCATTCTCTTATGTAGTGTGAATTTTACTTTAAGTTGCATTCTGCACGAATGAATGTGTTGTTAATTTAACATAACTCTCCAGAATACCACAACGCTGGCCTAACATTAATTCTGTTGTACACATTTAAAAAAACATGTACACATGCTGTTTATGGTTCCTTAACACTACTTCATTAACGGATCTACTGTGCATCAAATTTTGCACTCCTCTGTCTATTCATTTCGACTTTGTAACACGTATTCTACATGTCCCAACTAAAGTATCACCGTACATCATTAATAAATGTAAGAGAGATAATTAGTGATGTTGCGGGATTGGGTGTGAAAACGAAAGCTTAATAATTTATTTAAAAGGATTGCCACTGGACATAACATCGTAAGCGTATGCTCACGATAGTCTAGAGAAAATATCAGGAACATAGCGGTGGAAAGACGTACATTAGTATCTTCATATTACCGGTTTGAGACAAATCATCAGCATGCGAAATCTTAAGGGACGATCAGAACAAAGACAACAGCATTGCCAAGATGTTAATGAAATATAAATGGAAAATTATCCTCTTCCAATAATTCATTAATAAAAAGGTGTTGGAGGAACAGTCCGTAATAATATATAAATTACTGAACGGTATATTAACCCCTATAAAATAATTTTGTCCATTTTCTATCGTTAATTTTATTACGTGAAAACGTTCCACTACTTTTAAAATTCTGATAAGATCATTTTAGACAATAACATCTTACCGTATTCAGTAAATCAGCAAAGATGCTTCTACTAATATGCCTGTGTTATAAACAATAAACTAATATCTGAAGATTCAAGAAACTTTGCTTTGTATCATTGGCATCTAAAATGCCAGCCTGAGGCATAAGGACAGCCGTTCTCTCTGTGGCTTTCGTTTGCTCAATAAAATATTGGTAAATACACGACGACGACCAAAGAGTCGATCAACCAGAGCTATCCTACAGTGTTATCATCGTACCTGAAACCCTGGCAATGCGAGGAATCCGTTGCAAAAGGAAAGAACCCATTACTCAAATATGGAATTAAATGTGAGACAAGTTTTATTTATCGTAATATTTGTCTCAGTTTAACTGTTGAGGTTTCTTAAGGTACCTTTTTCAGATCTGGAGGAGAAAGGGGAAAAATTGGCATATAGGCGAAGTTTCCCAAGGTACCTTAATTATGTTTCAATGAGATTAGAATTTCCATTGATATTTACGAAACAGTACAATAAACGAATTATTGTTTGAGTCCAAAATATTAAGCGGGATTAGAGAAAGCCAGGACTTGTCAACTAGAGGGGAATAGTATTTTGTTTTATTACTTCAAGCATAAAAAGAATATACATAACGGAGTTTCGATCAGTGGAAAAAAAAAAAAACATCTCTTCGATGGAGATATTTCATAAATATTGCATCAAATCTGTCATGTTATGAAATAAATTCTTAGTTTCAATCTCTAAGCTGCTGATTCATTATTTTACTTTTCATATACCATTTTTTTCAGAAATGCGGCTGGTAAGTATTTTTTAATTAATTTGACAAAGTGTTTGGTCGAAAATGTAGGTATGAAATGCTACTAGTGTAACTTTTTACAGTAGTTATTTTATTTATTTATTTTTGTTATTGTTGTAGCAGTTTTTTTTTTTTTTTTAATATAACTTATAGCATGCATTTCCATGTAGTGAAGTAGATAATTATTTTCCTGTTAAAAGCGGTTACTGTTGATCCGGTACTAGATGAGTTTTACTTTGCCACAAAATCTATTTAAACAGTTAATTACCTAAATATATTCTTGTGTGTTGTTTACGCTGGGGTCTACTAAACACCGAAGGTGTGATTTGCATATTGTGATAAAAAAATCACTAATAAAAAATCATAATCATCGCTTGTAAACACGCGATCTAAATTATCAACTGAGGCTTTTGATAGAAAATTTAAAAGCAAATATTTTAAAAGCAACGAATGAATTTTAATATTTCTTCAACTTAATTTTCTTTCATATTAAGTCCCTATTAGAGCAGAAAAAAATTTATATTATGCTGAAATGCTAAAATTGTTTATCTGACTCTTTTGCCTTTTATTTTTAGATTAATAATCATTTATGGTTCTACATTTTTAAGAGCCAATTTTCCTGGCGCATGTGTAATCCTTAAATACGAAACTAAATTAATATTCCTAAAAAAAGTATTTAAATACGAAGAATGACAAGATAAGTGTGAATCGCAATACTCTGCTATATAATGGCCATTAAGAAGCATTCACCAAAAATTCATTAGCGCGATGAAAAGTAAGCAATTGTATATAAAATAGGCACTTTGAATATAAACAGTTTTTATAAATAAATCATAAATATTAACTGCCTTTATGTAAAACTTCATCGATTTAATAAATTCAGGCCTTTTCATCTTGCTAAAGGCACACGTAAATGAAATTGAAACAGCAAGTTTCGTCTTGGACATTGCAGTGCCATCTAGCGTTCACAAATAATAACATAAAGGCGTCGTATACTACATGGACAGGTAAAATAAATTACCCCTTCTAATAGTTTCATCGTTCAGAGTGAAATATTAAATTTAATTATTATGCATCGAGTAAACAATTGAATTAACACACTTTTTCACGATATAAATGATAAATAATTTATCTCGCGAAAAACGTATGCATAAATTAAGCTTAATGGGAACTCTGCCAACCCTTAACCACAAGAAAATTATAAGGGATCTTCGCTCGGAATAGATTTCAAGAATAGAGGTCATCTTATAAAATTCGTTGATGTTGATTGCTGATATATTTTTTTTTCTTTAAATAAGCAAATTATTGATGCAAATAGTTGAAGAGAACGAGCAAAGTATGAAGGTCATTGGAACTGTACTCCTATATTACATAATGAAAAATAATCTTGAGCAAGAAACACTTTCAGCTATTACGTTATCACGTGGGAGGATCAGTCGCTTTACTGTAAAATTAAGGAGCGCTTAAATTATTTAAAAGTGGTAATTATCCACGAAGATCAGGACCACCGCACGCTCAAGTTTTTGCATTACACCAATTTCGGGATGGAATAAAAACAAGAAACCTTCATTTTCATCCGATACTTGGATCATTAACGGCTCAAAAAACACAACTGCAAGGCCACCTTGTATGAATTAATTACATACTCCTTGTTGTACTTATTCTTCGTTTCCTTAATAAAAGATTGAGGCAGTAAACGTTGGAAATTTATCTATACATGACCAACAAGGTACTTGGGCCATTTGTTACTCAAGTTGTACATTTGAAACATTAGTTCTCCCCCCCCCCCCCCATTGAATGTCAGTAATAAGAACTTTACTGCTTTCTTATAAATGAACCTCTTTCGCTTTAATCGAGCCACAAATCATTATAACGAAATCTGCCTTTATCTTTTGTAACAACATTGAGTTGTCAGAGGAACTTATTACTAGGCTTCCATACAACTGCCATGTGCCAGTGGGAATTCTACGTATACTATGATGGAAATTCTTTCACACTGATATAGAGATAACATTAGCATTGGAAAGTTTCCTTCTTAACATGATGATCGATAAAGTAATTACATGTTGTTTGGTATCATTATGTTGCTCTTGCGAGAGCCCTGTCGTTGCATTGGAGTAGTTTACTACTATATAGTTGACAGCTGAATAGCCTGTTTTGGGTGTTTTCAATATTTATCAAGGAGGAGCCGTATCGAACGGAGCTGAATTTAAATGAGAAGTCTAGATTTCTCTTAATTTTATCATTTTACGACCACTACCTTTTATTGGTCTTAGTCATTACTGAATAATGTTTTGAATTAATCGAACTTACTTCCTCTTAAGTTGGATCTCAAGATTAATCTCTCTTGTATGTTGTTTTGTTTTGTTCGCGTGAATATTCATATAAGATTTCGCTACAGCAAAATCACAAATACTGAAGATTAAGTCATTTTGCTCCGTTATGTTATAATTGCACGTGTGGTTCGATTTTTGATAGCAAAAGTGTATCCATTTCGATTGAAATTTAGTGGAGTAAGTAATACGTGTGGGGAAAAGATATCTGCATAAGTCATCCAGTACTATTCAAGCAAAAAAAAAAAAAAAAAAAATCTCACTTGTGTTATGCTATGTTGTGACTACCATCAAAAAAAAGTATCTGACACACACACACGTCGGTTTCACATTGGCCTGATTTCTACTGACTTCAATACGGCGTTGCTCCCCCTCCCTTTGCTGTTATGGCGCACTCCATCCTATTGGGTAGATTTTCCACCCACTAATGATAAATTTCGATGGTTATAGTCATCCATTCCTCCTACAGGACAGTAACCAGTTGAGTTACCAATGTGAGACATGTTGGACTGTCCCTCACCCGACGTTCCAGTTCATCCCATAGGATTAAAATTGGGATTCTTCTCAAGCCATTCCAACTCCTGTACATTCAGTTGTGAATAGTTGTATGTGAACTATTCTTGAACAGTCCCGGTGGTATGGCATGGAGCAATATCCTGTGGGAACAAACATGGATCTCTATCAAAGAACTGCTACTGCATCGTAGAGAGCATGGCATTATCCAAAATGTTAAGTAGGCATTGGCGTGCATGGTTCCGAACACAAACTTTCAAACGTCATACCATGAGAAAGATCCGGCCACACGCCATAACCCCTACATCTTTCATTAATGACTCAATGCGTTCCAGTGGCAGAGAGTCTCCAAGCATCCGTCTCACTGAAATCGGCCCATCTGATGATCGGCATAAGGTGTAGCGAGATTCATCACTCCATAGAACTGATTTCCGTTGTTCTATGGAGCAATTACAGCTTTTGTTACACCATGTAGAGAGAGATACTTCCGGTTACGTTTGGAAATCTTTGGCTTCTGCGCTTTAGCCCTCTGATAAAAAACGGAGGCTCTGGAGCTCCGTACGTGGTTGTGTTTGTGCAGTTCTCAACCCCTGTTGACGCCTTAAACTTCTGGTTGGTGTCTTGCAGAGACGTGTGACGATATTTTCGTAATACCCTTCCAAGTACCATCTAGTCACGTGGAGTGAATTTCCGTAGTATTCTTTTGCCTAGTTGGAATCAGGTGATATCGTCACGCCCCCACTTCCATTTCGTGATAAGATCATCAATGATCAACTGACTTCCCGGGTAGCACAGTTGCTATTTTCACTATCCGCCCCGCACCGGGTGGAAACCACCCAAGTTCGAATCCCGTCAATGACCTTTGGCCTTTTAAGAATTTTTATTGGCCTTTTACAAGATGTGGTGAGTTAATCGGGCGCGGGTAGTATGATTTTTGTTTGTGTCCGGATACCTTTTTTGCGGGTTAGAGTATATCTCCGCTAGAAATGAATTTCTGAAAAAATTTTCCAGGTTCTTTTAAGTTTTGTAAGTACATTTTTGCATCATGCAGACATCTTCAGGCATATTCAGATCAATCGAATGAATATAACACAAGCAAATTGGATTACCTGAGAATGGCAAATTACTTTTTTAGCAAAAGATGCATCTACGTTTTACTATGAGCTGTAGAAAATAAAAGTTCTTTATAGGTGGGTGTATATCAACCATATTTCTTGTCAGAAAACTTTTGTCTGTCGATAAATTGTGGTTTAAAAAATTGACTTATTACATCTGTTACGATGTTAACAAGACTGGAAAGTAGTTGGTATTCAAGTTCAGGAACGACAAACGCAACAGAGTATGCAAATCGATGAACGAAAATTAATGATAGAGCGCAGGATAAAATGCCTGAAACTATTCCGGTCATTAAACAGTAGGGATTGTAATGACACACTAGAGACTAAATCTGCGCAAACCTAAGATAAAAGGTTGTCTTTTGAATCCGACAAGGGACTAATATTAAAATATACGGCGAACATCTTATACAACTCTGAGAACATAAGACGGGAGAAATCTTCTGGCCGTTATTAAATCTACAAGTGCTCTGCGGAGGTACTTGCAGTATAGATTTCCCAAAATAATTACATCTTTCATCAGGTAACTGGAATGAAATATCACATAATTACATAATGCTTATTGCAGAACCGGAGACGGATTATTCTGTCTAGATGGGAATGATTAGAGTCCTGTAATTTCATCGGTAATAACAAATATTGTTAAATATGCGCAAATGGCAGGAAGCAGAAAGTCTAGGAGGCGCAATTGAAGCTCCTCTCCCAAGAGAAAAAAAAGTCGTAATTGGAAATGCGCGTAAAGTAAAAAGGAAAGAAAACCGAGTAGACTTGCAATCCCCAAACTTAGCCTTAAATCTGCGTGTTAAGAAATATTAGCCATTGCTTTATTGTTGGGAATAATACAAAAAGATTTCAATAGTCAGTATATTAATACTTTATGAACAAGTCTGCAATTGACATTAACAGGGAATAACAAGATTTTCGTTTGTTATTCGCTATTACTGCAAGGACCCAAAAATCCAGCATTCAGTTAGGACCTTGTCGAGTATTTTTAACTTATTGCTAATTCCAGCTGGTAATTTCGTAAGTGGGGAGCTAGTTTTCGTACTGAGTGTGTAATAGGTTAATGAATATTTCTGTAGATAGCGTAACACTCTTAGAAACAACGTCATCATTTAAAACTTCAATCGTAATCTAACCAATATTAGTGAATTCACGTGCAATGTAATATGAATAATTAGGAATTTTAATTTGAATATTGGCAAAAGAGGCTTTACCCCAAAAATATCACTTAAATTTAATTTTATATAACGCTAATAAGATTATTTTATAAATCGTGATAAATAGATAATTGCTTAATCACCATAACATAGAATATTTTATTTTTTACAAAATAAATTGATAATTTCTATCACATTCAAAACTGCTATGTTTAGCATTCTATTAATTAAAAACTTGGACCAATCACCAACTCACACAAACGGTGCATAGAAGACCCCTTAAAGTTTCTGAACAAAAATTCCTTTAAGAAGACTTGTGTGTGCTATACTCGCGAATCCTTTTTCTTTAGGTCATCAGATGACGACAAAAGGTCCCCGACTCGCAAGGATAGCTACCATCCACTGCCGTCCTGCGAATTCTTTGATGTTACTACCTGTGTCGACCAATCAGATTCATTGGTGGAATGATAAATGGTACGTGAAACTCGACTAGTACTGGATCAATAAGGAACGGATCCTCTTTCGACCCACTTAAAATTTAAGGCCAGAGGGATGAGTGTTCATAGTATTGTTGGAAATTAGTGGTTAGTTCAGTGTAGTTGTAGTTAGTCTTTGTTACTTAAACTGTTTGGAGTTCATTTTATTTGTGAAAATCTGATTGATCATTTTTGAGCAATAAATATAATTTATCATAACCAATTACAGAAATAACTAGCATCTTGCATGACTCGTGCCAATTTGGAGCAGAAGCCTCATGCCACGAGAGCTATAAAACAATCTTGGTAATAGCCCCAGTTTTGTACACCATAAGCAAACTAATTGTACTATGACAGGTATAATCTCAAATTGTGAAGGCTTCAACACGAGTGTCCTCGATATTGCAATTCCCACTTGACATAAAAAGTACTGCAAGTTGAGCATCCTTCAATACAGCGGCTGTGGTAGTCTTTCTTCTACACTATTTAGAAAAGGCAAATTCGATTTACAGCGGGAATTGAATCCAGGACTGTTCCCGTCTGGTTTTTGAAGTTTCATGATATATTTTTTCACACTGTGATAAAGTTATTCGGTTTTAGGCGAGGGTTAAATGCCCCCCTCAGACCCTTTGGTTTGTCAGTCGGAAAAAAATAGGCAGCAAGCGGGCTATAACACGAAAATTTACAGGAAATAGTATATTGATGCACTGCCTCACAGCTATGATGCTTAAACTAAACCTACTCCTCAGAATGACGAAAACCCTTTTGAAAAGTAATTTTTTTTTTACTTTTAATTTACCTGCATCATACTATTCTGAAATAATTATTTCTGGATATTCAAGACCGTATGAATAATTTGACTCATCAGCTATTTTAATAAAATAAATTTGAAGAAAGGTATCCTCCCTTCAGTTTGATCATGCAGCCTCATTGATTTTGTGCTAAGTATGTGTGGTTTTTAATCTTTTTAATAGGTTATATTTAATGATATCATATTCTCTTAAATTCCAATAATTTTATTAAAATTAAATAACAATAATAATAATAGCATTTACAAATATATGAAACTCACACTGGATTTATTATTCCAAATTGGTATTTAAGTTAATTGCAATTTTGAGCTCTTGGGGTTTGTGAATAGGTTCCTTGGCTCCTTGAGAATTTTGTAATAAAGAACCTGTATGATCGTATTTTCATATTAGCAGCAACCAGCTTTGTTAAAACTTCAAATGAACAGAAACCTTTTAGGTAAAATTAACCATCTTAAAATTGGAATTTGCCCAGAACTTAATCGAAAGATGTTTAGAGTCACGTCATATGAGGTAAAGTATAACATCACATAAAGGAGTTATTAACCATAATATTATTTAGTAAATCCAAGGTACTTTATGTCTCAAGAGGAAGATCTAAAACAGTTAAGTACCAGTAATCGTATTTAATTTCAACTCTGCCACGGCACGAAAAATTATGTTGATACCCATCCAAAATATAAATTGCATTTTTCATTGATGTTCTTAACAGTATAGTGGTTTCTTCACTTGTCATTCGTTTGGAGAGGTCTGAGTTCGAATCTTTCGTAGACTGGGGGAATTTTTAAATGCTTAATTGGTGGTAAATATTCGACAATTTGAGGCTCTTTGCGCAGGACAAAGTTTCTCACACTGAAAGATGGAACGTTGTGTGTTATCTTAGCAAAACTATAGATAGGATTGCTAGTTTAGTGTAAGAAGGTCATTAATATACAAGAAGAAAAGGTACAATAAGGTACCCAAGTGGAAGAAAGGCTTGAACCTTGGGGAACAACAGCACTAGTTGAGAACCCTTCCTTCATTGATCAGATGGAAGGTTTTGAGGTAGTTTAGAAGTTGGCGGTTAATGGATTTTTCCCTTACTTTGGCGAGAAGTAAGTTCAATGGTAGATATTGGAAGAGAGGGAATTACCACCCGTTTTGTTACCTGGCTGGAATGAATAGGTTTCCATAAAGAACAAAAATAGGAAGAAATGCTTGAAACACGAGTTTCATAAAATTACGTAGCTTGCACTCAAGTTGCCTCTGATCCTCATTCAGCTGTTGCAATTTGAAAAGAACTGAATCTGCGAATCCTCTCAGGAAGCATGTTTTTTGAGCAATTATTAAACAATTCACATTGTCTGTCGCGCCGGTGAAAAGCGTCAGGTTGCAGAAAGCAAATAGTCTTTTAGGCGCTTTAGTCGAAACTTGCAGAAGAAATAGAGCGATGAACAGTGTTTTTTTTCTGAATTAATTAGCTGCAATCATTTTCCGCTTTAGCAAAATGAAGCCCAAAGTTAATTCAATACTATATTTACATAAAAGTTTTAATTTTTTTTTCTCTGTTCATATGTATTGTTTTTTTTATGCGGTTCTTTAGAATAACAAAGTATGCAATACATTGCTCGACGAAATTACAGAACAAAATGTTTTTCATGAATATTTAATTGGGAACAGCGTCGCCGAAGGCGAATGTTTGATTTACAGTAATAGGCATCATGACATGCACATTCCGAGTATCCAATAAAAATCTATTTACTACCTTAAAGAGCTGAACATTATGCAAATTATTCATGCCTATAAAAACACGGGTTGCAACCACATCACTTCATTACCGTTTTTTTGGCTTGCTCAGAGAGATGGCCACATCTCCAGTAGTCAGGATGGCAAGTCATCGCAGTTTAGACGATTCTATGAGAAAGTGGGCCGTTGGACAACTTGAAGCCGGGCAGGCGGAGATGGCGCTTTGGGCTTAATGTGTCACGCAGTGTCGTCTCGGCACTATGGAAGCAGTTTAAGGGTGCAGGAGCCATTACAAGAAGAGCTGGCCAAGGTCAGCTGTCTACGTCAACCAGAATAGACCGCTATCTGGCTCTAACAGCAAGACGGAAACCTATGATGTCCTGTCGTCAACTGTCTCTTGAGGTTATTCTCGATACAGGTAAAAACATTTCCAAGCAAGCGGAATGTGTTCAGAAGTCTCAATTCAAGTGGACTCTAGGCAAGGAAACCAGTGGTTTGTATCCTATTAACCTCAAACCATCGCAGAGCTCGTCGAAACTCGTGCCATGAACATGTGACTTGGAGCCCTGACAAATGGGGAAAAGTTCTGTTCTCTGATGAGTCCCATTTTAGCCTACAAACAGCTTCTAGACGTTATTTCATCTGGAAACAACGAGGAATGCGGTACAAACCCTCCAACAGCACAAAAAGGGACACTTACAGTGGAGGCGATGTTCTCGTGTGGGGCGGAATAATGATCAACAGCCACACCCCTCTTCATGTTTTTGATAAGAGTACTGTAACTGCGCAGAAATGCCGAGAACAGATTGTCGAATCCTATGTGCGACATTTTATGAGTGCGGTTGGCCAAGATTTTCTTTTCGTACACGACAACGCCACGTACATGGAGATTAAGTGGTGGAGGAATATTTTGAAACTGAAGATAACCAACGACTGCCGTGGCCAGCACGATAATCAGCCTTAACCCTTGGGCGTCGCATTGTATGCCGACAGCCAAATCCTCGGTTACTTGGTGAGCAAAGGGCGCTGGTAGAAGAATGGAATTTGTTGCCGCAGAATCTTATAGACACCCTTATATCGAGCATGGTTCACTGCTGTCAGGCCTGTTTAATCAGGTCGCATGACATCATACGCCGTATTGATGTCATGTAACCATATTTTCCGACTTCTGTAATGTAACCTTTTTGGTAATTCTGCACATTTTCTACGTGTTCTGCTACTTTTGTTCAGCAGTGTATTTTATGAGACAAGGGGGCTCTTAGGAAATGGACACGTTTCCTAAGAGGTCCCCCTCTATGCTAAAAATTACGTAAATTAATTCAGCAGATGGTACTTTCATTGCCAAATCGGTAGGAATGAAAATTTATTATTACAATAGTCAAAGAGAAAACCAATTTGACTCTAAAAGAAGCCTAAATTTAAGAAGTAGAAGGGCAAATAACAATTAAAGGAACTTTGTCTTGTATCAGTAAAATCTAAAGGCGGTTCTTTAAGCTTTAAATTGCTTATTTCAATGGAAACGGAAGTCAGCTAAGCATAGAAAGAAAAATGCAATGAGCAATCTTCATTGGCGCCATCGTCGCTTACGTAAGAGAATAGAGTAGAAAGTGATTAAGAATAATGTCAGAAGTAAACGAGTTTCTGAATCAACAGTGCGTACAAACAATCCTTTACGACGAGTAGTTATTTAAAGGAAACAACGCGCAAATATCGTTATTAGACAAGCGTAAAAAATCTTATATTCTTTAGTACAATGGCCTCAAACCACGAATTATGAATAATGCAAAATTTCATGGACTATTGCTTTCTAAAAGATCATTGTTTTGGCAACTTTCCAACGAATTTTACTAGTGGTATACTATAAAAGTTCCCATATAAAATATCAGTTTTATATCAATTTTTAAATTTTTCGTTTGCTCATGCGCGCTTCTTCTGTAGGTGGCACACCCATTTTCGTTGCTTTTATGATAAACCTAGTTTCTCTTTTCATTATGTACAGAAATGGTGCAATAACACTGTTTGTACGTATTTACTATATACCGTTCGTAGTTTGAAGCTTATTAGTCCTAAATTTGTACAGAGAGAGAGAGGAAAAAAAGAAATTTCATGCACGAATCCAAAACTAATTCGATAGACCAGATATTGTCCAACATTTTTATGAAACAAGACCTTAAACAGACTAATTTCAAGGTTATTGAACCGGAAAAAGAATTATTACGGATCTAATTTACATAAAAATGCAGTATATAAATTTAGTAAACAGCAAGCTTTTGGTTTAAATGGTGTGCACATTTTAGACAAGGAAATTTTAAGATGGGGAAACAGGATCAACGTGTGTGTTTCAAGCAATTCCTAAAGTTCAATTACACGTGTACTCTTTGTTAATTATTTTTACGAGTATTAATGTTTTGCAGTAAAGAAAATATTTGCATGACTCTCCTTAATACGAACATAATTTATAAAGTGTGATTTTGGGATATTATAGAGTCACTACTTTTCGTATATGCTTCTTATCACAAGTTTTAAAAAATTAACTTTAATCAGTTTTAACGTTGCCATCGTAATAAAATAATATTCACAAAATCTAGTAATTAGGCTTCTCAAAAATGTTAAGAAAAATATTGTTTACTCTCATCTTCGGCTTCATAAAATGGGATTTATTTTTTTAAATAACAGACACGACAATTTTCTGGAACTCCTGAAATAGCGATGTTTTTCTTTTTCCTCACATTTAAAGCTGGGCATGATCTATATGCACATAAAGCCAATGTGCATTTATTATAATTAGTGGTGCACTTATATTTGGGTATTAACAAATGAACATAGAACCATGCAAGACAGAGTCAGGTGGGATTTTATAACGGAAGCCAAGAAGATGAAATATTGGAATATTTCATGAGATATCTATACGAGCCCTACAAAAGCCCTTGGTAGCATGTCGAACACTGCTAATAAAATACTCTTAATGAACACTGAATTGAAAGGTACTACTCTTCTAATTTTTGCATAATCAGTATACCTAAGGCTTGGGATATTGATACAGTCTTACTTGGCTAATTTAGTAATGACTTTGTTTGTCGAGTGAAAAGGTTAGAATATTGCTGATGGTGGAAGGAATTTATTTTGATTAGGTCTTTTTTTTTTCACTCAAATTCTCCATAGGATTTAGGATAAAATTTTGTATTTTCGCCAAGCAGAACAGACAGTTCTTTAAAATGCAATTTAGAGACTCAATACACTAGCTCCTCGTGTCCTCAGTTGTCTTGACTAATGTCCGACATCTAAATTAATGTCTAGTTAAAGTTCATGACGTGGCGTATACATGATCACTCTTGGTACTGACATGAATACATTGCTAAATCTATGAATCCATCGGCATTCGTACACAAGTGGTTACAATGAAGAAGCAAACTGATCTCGTCGATGGGTGGCTATCGGAATAACTTGTTTATATTGAATGTTCTTTACATATTCATTTCTTCTGTGGCTTGATAAATAAAGGCGCTTTTTGTCGAATGAAAGATTAGGAGTATTGAATCCCAGATGAAAGTAACCCAATGTTTTTCAGACTTTGGAAGATTGGTAGAGATTCAGAAAAACAGATAAACAAACTTGTATATTATAAAGACAGTTTATATAGAATGAAGCACCTTTTAGCATTAGAAGAAATGAAAATATGGATGTTATTTCCTAGGGCTATTTAAAATTTATTAACAACGCGCAATATTGTAACAGCTCTTACTTCAGAGATAAGGCTCAAATCACGACGTGAAGAATATTAAACGAAAGATGAGAAGAAAGAAAGAAAAACGCAACTATTTCCCCCACCTCTTTAAAATAATATTCTTCGCTCTTAGATTTAAAGACTTTTCAACAGATAACTTTTATGTTGTATAAAACATACAATTTATTATTAATCTCAGTATTGTAAGAAATCATAAGTCTTACAGTAGACGTCTTAGTAGATAAATGTTACGCAACTTTCCATTACAAATCGAGTATCAGTTCTGGCATGAAAGACAGTGGACTGACTTGGTAGATGATAAATGAGTTCAATGCCTTAACTTTTCCTAAGAAGAATATACTGGAAAACGGGAACTGCCTAAACGGAAAAACAATGCAAACATGAAAACTATCCACATGACAACTACTCTTATGGGAAATCTAACTTATCCCCACTGATTTCATCTTCCTGCAAGTCTGTTTTAATTTACTCCTAGCTGTCATTCTTGTTCTGTTTCACGAGGCACGTATTTTGTTCATTTTAATTTCGTTTGTACGTCAGCTATATCTGAGTCCCTGAGAGAAAAACAAATTTTAATTTTCTTTTAGATGTTTATTATTTCTAAAAATTAACGATTCTCTTACTATTAATAAAAATGTTTTTGTTAAACGAGATTGTGAAAGTTAGTATTTTTTTCCCAGTCGTGCATATGTAACCTGCCTAGAACTCGCGAAGTTTATTGGCCTGATCAATTAACCTTATTTATCCTAGCGCTTACTTTAAACAACTATTATATATCCAAACAGATATATGTTTATATATAGAGATATAGAGGGAGAAAAATCTTCCTTTTCTGAGAATAAGTGGTCACCTTGCGAAGGTCACAATTCTTTATTAGCATTCCAATTGTAGCAGTCATAACCGCAGTAATTTTCCATATTCCAAGATAGCTCCAGTTCGAAGAATGTTTTTATTTTTCGGATGTGATCTGATTCTTGCACACTTTGACTCTTGCCTACTTCTACGTCCAACAAATTTCCATCAATGACTTCCCAAACCTAATAACTTTCCACATATAACTAAATGGTTCAAATTATAAATGTAAACGTTGTTTTTATAGTTACATGAATATATTGTGATATACACTATCGTACCCAAAGTCATGGGCACTCCTGATTGCATAAAAGTATATGACAAGAATATTGCAATCTGATCTATGTATATAATCAGTGGTTAGCCCGAAAAGCATTTCAAACGTACGCTGAAAATAAACATACGAATAAAAGCTAACAGAGTTTTAGAGGAAAATTTTGTTGATGATATTGTTTATCTCCCTTGACAATCGGCAAGGGGGTGAAGAAACGAAGGCCCAAGTCAGGTGAAAGAAACTGAGTCCAAGAAACTGCCAGGCAGGCATATAATGATGATTAACAGGATTCAAAGAGTGACCATCAGATCCCAGAGAATCTTATCTTCGAACTGCAAGCTGCCACATTTTCTTTGTTTTAACCCGTGTACAGCCTTTGGGCTAGGAGTGTTATAGATTTGACATATTTTGATTATAGCGGCTAGCAGGGTTACATTTCTATAGTGCACGAGATTATTAATATGTAGGATGTTGCAGGAGGACTGTATTAGCCACTATTTGAAGCAGTCAAGGTTATTGAATTTGTAAACCTGTATGTGTTTCCACTAGTAGGTGAATGTCATGAATTTTCAGGAAAGAACTGCAGACCACAAGCCTTTGATAACAAAAAAAAAAAAGAAACTCGACTTAGATTGTGGATCAAAGGGAAATCAGACTGTGGATCAATTGTTCACTTACTTCCAGGTTGATGAATGCATTTAGGTACATGATGCCAGGAGAATGCTTACTACCTAGTGTCGTCCCAATTGAAATTAAAAGGGTGGAAGTATCGTGGTCTGAGGTGTTTCGCAGTGCATGGAACCATGAACACTGCATCCTACATTGATGTTGTGGACAATTTGTGTGTCCCTACATCTTGGCAGTTTTATGGAAGCCATAAAATACGCTGAAAATACGTTTTCCAACACCAGAACATTTCATATCATGAAACAAAGATTGCGAAGGAGTTTTTTTTTTTATCTTGTAATGAGTACACTTTATCCTGATAATTTTACAATAAGAAATTGGAAACTCAGATGGGTGAATGTATTTACCATGAATCGATTGAGAAATCTTACTGGGAAAGTGTTGTCGTGCTAATGGCAACTTACCTCATGTTCTATTCTGGAAGTTTATCATGTCTGGTCTGTGGAACCCATAATTTTTCTTTATCCAGTGATGTGGACTCTAGGTTTTTCGAGAAACAAGTTGCAGCTTCTTTAGTGGTCAATGTGAAAACAAACAAATATTATTGCACAAGCAATCCTATCGATTCGGTAGCTTTAAGATAATGAGTCATCTGTATTAAGTCAATCCATGCTTAGCTAGTCAATATATCTATTGTTCATAGTTTCAAAAAGGCAATTGTGTTAACAATAAAAATTATTAAAGTATAAAGTTACTTTACTATTTAAAATTATCCGTTAACTTGTGATTTAAAAAGCTTCATCGATTTTACAAGCATAATTTAAAAACATTTTTTTTTTTTCATTTTGAAAGTGCATATTTTTAAATAAGATACTTTGTGATATGTTATATACACAAGGTAAAGTAATAAAAATAAAACACATCCTAATTCCAAATAAAATTTAATTCATTAATAATGTTATATTTCTTCTTCTTATGTGTTCATTTAAAGGTGAAGCTTTTGAAGGTGCAAACTTTGTTGGGTGTTATTTTATTTTTTCCGTTTTGAGTTTCCTTTTAAGTGAAAACTTACCTCATTTTCCCCCAAAGATGTTTTTTGTTTTGTTAACCATCAGTTCAGTTCTGAGCATTTCATTTTTGAAGAAAATAGTTGTCTTGATCAATTTCTGTATTCTGATATTCTTATTCTTTGTCTTTCTCGTATAGGTAACTAAATTTTGTTTCCTCTTGGTTCTACAGAGACTTTGTATAGGTAAGTAAGATCATCCGCCTTTTGTATTTCTATTTTTGGTTTCTGTGTATTGTTCTTGGAACTCAATTTGCAATTGGAAAAGACACTGTATAGCTGGAGAATTTCTAAAAGCGACATTTCTTTTAAAATGGGAAATCACGCGTGCATGTATATCACAAAATAAAAAGAATTAAACGTATTTTTTAATTTGAAAACGTGATATATAATACCGTTTTCAACATACATAAAATACCTTTAACTGCACACACTTGAACATTCCATAAAACTCGATGCCAACGAAAGCTCCACCTTCATCAGCCTGTTGAAATAAAGGATGAAATGTTTCAGATTGCTTACAGTTTTTTCTTTCTTTTTTTACCAACGCTAACTTTTCATTAAAAGTGTCAGAGAGAGACAGATTAATTAAAGTGATGTAAATGAGCAATGCAACAAGTTTGCCTTATTACTAAAGTGCATCCTCTCACTTATTTTAATAATTCCGAAAATGCGCTTCCATTAATGAGAATTTTTTCAGAAGTACCACGTTTTGCATTAATTTTGCATGAACTTTTGCATAATATTCACGTGCAACAAGTGTATCTTAAGTCATCAGCATAAAATTCTTCTTGAAACTTCACAATAAATTCGGCATTATTTAAAGTGACGAATCTACCTACATACAAGTCAAAAGTCTTGTCTCTCAAAGTTTTTGATGATTTTTAGAAAGTTGCTAATGGAACATAATTTTAAAATCTTTATTTTCATGGAATGCGGGATTAATACAACGTTATAAACTGCGAATTTTGTTCTTAAGTTATTTTTTTACGTTACTGCTTCTCCAAGATTTTATTTAGTCTTATTTTTGTTGATAAAAATATGTAAATATGAAAGAATTCATTTCTTTCTAAATTCAAACCACTTAATATAGTTGTAATCCACTTCAGTACAATGACTTACAATTTATTATATGCAAAAACAATTTGCATTTTAAAGCACCTGCTCTAAATGCATTAATATTTATTCTTCTTGCGTTTAGAAGTTGTCTTTGTTTTTGAAAGTGTTTCTTGGTCATTTTATTCAGAAAAACAAACACAAGAAAAGCAAGATTAGCATTTCATGAAGAATAGGTTTAGAGACTTTAATGAAAGCTAGAAGAACAAATTAATGAAACTATTACACTTCGTGTCCCTTTTTTCTTTTAAAATGTACTCCACTTCTTAGAGACTTCAGAGGAATAACATTTTCTGTTCATCTTCTTTGATGTTCTACTTCGTTCTTTCTCAAAGCATTTTTATATATATATATTTTTTGTTCCGAATTTCTTTATCTAAAACTAACCCTTCATTAGTTTACTTATAGTTCTCATTTCTTTTACTTTAAATTTAAAACAGATTCGGTATGGAGAACAAAGTTTTAAATTAAAGATTAGCAGATGAATTAGAATTATCAAAGGTAAAATTATATACTAGTGTTTGAGATTTGTTCCATTTGGAACATATTTGCTAGTTTCAAAGCATCGTTTCGTAATCATCATACAGTCTAAGATAAAGTTCAGACGCAGGTCTAAATTTTGTCTTAGAGCATTATCTTTAGGGGGAAACTTAGCGAATATAATTCTCTATGTTTCATCTTAAAATTCATTTAGTCTTTTCAGAGAAATCTGGTTTCATGTCCCTTTATTTATTATTGATGTTTTGCAATTTAAAGTTGATTATACAGACAAATCCTCCACATGTGAACAATATGAGCAGAGAAGAATGATAACATAAATAATTCAAACGATTAATATTATCAGGACGCGAGTTTCTTGGTGGTTAAATGCTACTCTCATAGTTTTTTTTATCCTAACACGTGAAGAAGCACGTGATTAGTCCATTTGAATTATTTCTTTAATTTAATTGATTACTGGTTAATTGTTACTTCAGAGAGGATCTGGAAATGTCAGGTCGCACAGTTTATACCAATAAAGCTTACTTTCACGTCTTAAGTTATTAAGAGCCAAACCACAAGGACCTGGAGCAGCAATAATCCCCAAGCGTTTTCCTAAATTCATCTTATAGTGAGCTATAGCAAGGTCATGCCTATATCAGGGTATTTCTGTAAGCTGAATACAGTACCACGGTATTCAATTTGCATCCCTCTCGTTCTATACAAATATCCTGCTGATACTGTTCATTTTTAACTCTTGAGAGTTGACGTCTATTTATAGTCTCTTAAATCTTAACAGAATCGTACTTTTTTTTAAAACATGCTAAATTTTGAAAGCTATCCACATATCCAGGATTTTTCAATTAGTGGTGTTGAATTACCCATGTGTACATATAATGGCAGCCATAAAGATTCTCTCTAATTATTTCTAACATGATAGTGCAACATATCTTCCAGACTATAATTACTCGGGTTGCCTTGGTGTTTGGAGATCGTGTTTAAAACAATTCGCATTTAATTTCGGGAACTTGGAGAACATTACCAATCTCATTAAACCAATTCCCAATGAGTCTTTATCGCAGTATTTCTAACAATGTGCCAACCAGATATAAATTTAAAGTTTGGTCAGAATTAAAATGAATATAAGTTCATTTTAATTCTGTATTCCTCGAGATTTAAAAAAAACAATTTTTTTTGGAATAAACAGAGTGGTGTTTTACAACAACAGGATCGGTTCCATTACGCAGTTTCAGATTTCTTTCATTCAAATGTAATACTTCCATAGATGACTTGCTGAAGATTTTTCCCAGGATGAAAAATCAGTTCTCCAATTGTTTTTTCTCAAATATGAAACATCACATTCATCGTAATTCTCAAAAATTTTAATATACTAGTGTGAGTTTCTCATAAGCCCTTGTTGAACTCTGTTTTTAATAACGTTGCAGTGACCGAATTGTTTATCTCGAGACTCTTCAAATGAAATTGCATTCACACGGAACAATAAAGCAAAAACTGAAGAGAGATATTAGCAATTCGATTTTATCCTTGCATTTTCAAGTTAGTTATGTATTAAAATTCCATCGCTAACCATGACCATCATCAGCTGGTTTCTGTTGTATTCGTTAAGTAATATCTTCGCATACATTATATAACGCAGATGTCTTATACGTGGAGTTCATTTATTTGCTAATTGAATGAGGTCAGTCATATTTCAGTTTTAGTAAAAATATAAGAATATATATAAAAATTTACAGCCTCCTTTTTTGTTTATACATCGAAGTTGTAAAGAGTATTTCTTGTCTTAGACAAGTTGCTAAAAGTCAAATTTTTGTTGAAAAGAGAACTCAATTTTGTATCATGAATAATGTATAAATCATATCACACGCTAAATTGTATGCGACTATGGCACGATGAAAACTTTATTGCGTGAAGCTGATGCGAAATTGTTTTCTGTGAAGTTACAGATGTCATTTCAGATAATACGATAAAAGTCTCATTTTTCTACCAGAAAGGAAGACTGCTTTTTTGAAGTACCATTCAGCCGTTGATTGCCTTTGCAAGGTTCACTAGCCCAAGGGAATGGCAACAGTTCAAAGAAAATACTACTTCAACTATGAAGTTAAGCGAAAAAAAAAAAAAGAAAGCCTCCAGCCATTAGCTTCGGTATTATTGAGGTGAACGAAAGGTTAAACAAGCAAGTTTGCCAATACAGGAAAACCACTATATGTTCCGGTGCGATTAAAACTTTTATAAGTTCCCTAGATAAGTTACTGACATAAATTTAAATCGCAGGATTCAATTTTCGCTTCTGTTTAATTAAGTTCCCGATGCTGTTTCTTTCTTTAAGCATGTTGTCGACTTGGTGGGGCCAGTATCGTGGAAGCGAATAAATAGAACTGAAAATAAAACATCTTAAAGTCATATATTGAAATATATAATATAGTAGATTTAGTTTTCACGCGATTAGTTTGGATTTTGAAATTAGTTTTGCTGGGGAGAAGTCAGTGAACCGCTACATTATTGGCTGATATTGAGTCACGATCGGGACATAATCCCGAATTTCAGTGGCTGGACTACTCATAAGCAACAGTAGCAGGCAATTCGTAACCGAAACTCTTAAACGTGGGGGTACACTATATTCACAAAAAAATATTACAGTGTCATTCGATACTAGATAGAAACATCAGTAGTAATTATTATAATTTTTCAGGGAAGGAGCTTTTGGAGTTTCCAATATTTTGATTATGAAAAAAGTGAGGGAAGAATGAGAATGTTATAACCTCGAGAAAAGATCTAATGACACATTGGGTGGCCCAACTATCCCTGAAGAGGATTGTTGGGCCACTCAATAGCCATATCTGCAGATACTGAGGAAAGAAGTTTTAAGAATCCACTAGTGTGACCGAAAACACATCCAATAATAGAGTATTCATAAAGAGGAGCTTTGATATGAATTGAAGCTCTTGCAGCCAACGAACCGAGATTCTCGTTGGAGTGATACATTGTAATTGAGCTCTTAAATGATGGAAAATGGCCGTAAATAACAGTAAATTTTACATTCCATTCATAAAAGACGGTCATATGAATTTTCTGGACAGGAGAAAGCAGAAAAAATGTATCCAGCATGATTCCTTCCAGCAGTAGTTTGGGATAGAAGTTGAACTGCTTACCTTGAGGTAAAAACCGTGAAGGTGTGAAGCAAAATTTCAGCTGCTTATTATCGTAAAATTCGCAAGTATTATCACGGCTGTCATTAACTTCGATCCATGCTTATTTTATTTGAATAAAAATCCATTTTATTGAAAATGACTGGTATCCGAATACTTTGGAGAACGCAGTTATATACTTCTAAGCGCATTTTAATGTACTGTACCTGAGTAAGCATTAGAAATTTTCAACTTATCCGTTTTAGATATATTTCACAAATACGTAATGGATTAGTCTTGCATCTTTTCAGCCAGCCTTCAAAAAAATAAACAAATTAGTTTGTTTCCCTTGGTTACTGGTTAATTTATTTCGCGGTGAAATGAAAAAGCCAATTCTGTAAGATATATATTTCTACTCAAGCTCCTTTTTTTCTCTTCGTATCTGTATCTGATCTATAGTCCCTCCCGACACTTGTCGAAAAGGAGAATCGCCTAAATGGCATCCACCTACATCTAACTTAAATAGAACCGCTATAACAGCGTTCTGAAATATATAGACTTTTGAAATATTGCAGTTTCTCTTCACTAGTAGAGAAGCGTTGTATCTTAGTTTGTAAAATTCTTAAATGAAATTCCTTAATGAAATTGCTAAAAATTTCTAGTTGAGTTTTGTAATACGGGTGAGTATTTTAAAATATTCTTAAATTTACCAGAAAGTACCAATTTTTCTCTTTTAAGAGACCCATGGCTTAGACATTATCATTTGGAATTCTCTTAAACTTCTGCAATAATTTCTAGTTTATACATATTCGTTGGCACTTGCATCTTACTCTGCCTCCAACTGTATCCTTATAAATTTCATATCCTCAAAGGTGTCTTTGGCATTCACAGCACAGTATGTTTAGCATGCTTGCAACTAAGTAATACGAATGGTTGTATCCGAGCGTTTTTGCCATACAACGCATATCACAGTACGCCAAATAAATCCCTGTTCGTATAAACTATGATGTTGTATGGTAGCAATTGTATTCAGTTTTTAAGATAACTCGGATCTCAGAAATTGCATTTGATGTCGTCTTTTCATTATCTTGAAATGTGAAGATCAAAACAATTAAATGTAATTTTTTTTGTATCTCCCAGCTTCGATCATTTCAAACTACTATAAAATCTTGACAAGAGTAATGTTATATCCAAACCCAGTTAAGGAAGATTCTCGATTATAGAAATAAACTTTTCCAGCTTATTTCTAGTATTCAAGCTAAATTTATTTTAAGAATTTTATTCAGTTCTCAAGAGTGTGTCTGTAAAACTGGTGCAAAAAATATATGTTGTTTCCACTAATTTGTTCTAATATACGCTAGGACATTTACAGTTGGATGTTACCCGCTAATAATACCTAATATCTTGTAAGCACATACCTTACATTGTTCTGGTAAGTTGAAAACATTAAGGCATCCATCCAGGCATCAAGATTTTTCCATTTGCAGAAAGATGTGCCACTTTTAACAAAGCATTACAAAATTATTTGATACACCAGGTTTAACCTTCACGACTGTTGTGACACTTCAGATTTATTTTAAAAATGTTGCATTGGTAATGGCACACGCGTTTTACTTGGTCGCATTAAGTGTGCAGTCAAGTGACGATGGTATTAGTATTCTATGCACGTCTTGTAAACCATTGGATACCACGGATTATGACCATCATAAAGAATATGTATACGACAAAAATTCAACCGAAGTTGCGCCTTCTGCGACCAAAATCTGCATTAGACCAAGATGCACTTGTTTGTGTGAATCCATTGAACAACTTACCATGTACTAAAACTCCATTTTTCTGTTGTGTGAGGTGATTAAAGATCCTCGTTCGCTTCGGACTTGAGGCGAGGTGTGCGCTACTAGCGGCATTGGTGTCTATTTTTGGGTATAACGTGGATTTCAATTACTCTTGAAGAATTTCAACATCATATGATAATAGCATAGACGATAAAATAGGAGTTGGTAGTATATCAATACTACGAACACAACTAACCCAATTCCTTTGGGTCACTTCTAGTATTAGATTTAACTTGTTCAGATCTACCGAGAGTGTGCTAAATACTCCATAAAATAATGAAGTTGCAAAATTTTGAGTGCGATTAAGAAGCAATGTACGAATAATTCTCTTCTCTAAAATTTCTTTAGTTGGAACCAACTGAAGAAAATTTGATATAATTAGGAAATGACGTTAGGTGGTGATTTTCCATGAAAGTTTTATCTCTAAATTAGTGCTGGCTAATCTAGGGCCGGCGCGGAAAGTGAGCTGAAACAGCACTTTAGAGAGTCGAACCAATGCGTGTACAGGCATGCAAGCTCGACTGCATCACATATGTGCGTGTACTCTAAATACGGTTATGTACGTATCAATCTTTTCATATTGTCAAATTCTACTATTTTAATATAACTTGTTCATTGTATTGAATTATTATTAATTTGTATTAAATTAAAAAATCATGTTAAAAATGTTCCGAAAGAGGAAAGTCGATTTGGAGTGTCGTCTTTTTAATCAAAGATGGACTGAAGACAATTTCTTCACTGAGTACTACGAAAAACACCACGAGTAAACACACCTTGAGTACTGCGTACAGATCTGAAGGCCTCTTTTTAGGAAGGATGTAGAGTTGCTATAACGAGTACAGAGAAAAGCAATAAGATTTGTGAGGGAAACAAAAGGGTGCTCTTACCAAGAAAGGCTTGAGTTCTGCAAATTGCAGTGTATGGAGACTAGGCACCTGAGAGATTATCTTATTGAAGTGTATATGGCCTTGAATGGGTTGGGCAGGCTCAATGCTGGTGGGATTCTTCCTTTTGCTCAGATTAAGAACCTGAGGGGGCATTGGTTAAAATTGAGGAAAGACAGTTGTAGAATAGATGTGCAGAAATTTGCCTTTAGCCAGCGGTTAATTGATTGCTGGA
Source organism: Mastigoproctus giganteus (assembly GCF_048544385.1). NCBI lineage: Eukaryota > Metazoa > Arthropoda > Arachnida > Uropygi > Thelyphonidae > Mastigoproctus > Mastigoproctus giganteus. Next base: position 173,387,688 of record NC_143575.1, on the reverse strand, counting down.
ACAAACTTCCATCTGTCGTTGTGGAAGTTGACAGCTTAAATAAATTCAAGGAAGAACTGGACAAACTTTTAGAGCGAATGGATGGGTGAAATGGGAAGGGGTTTTTTTTGGCAGATGCTGCGTAAGCTTGCTTTCATCATATGTCTCTACTAATGCTAAAAGTAGTGTGTTTGGTGTGTAAGGAAACTGAGTTTTTAAAGAATATAATTTAAAACTACACTGATTCCAAGCATAACTCTCATGATCGGTATAAAGGAGTCCTGCGAAAAGAAGTGTTTAATTTACAAAACGAATTAATAAAACAACAAAACACACTGAAAACGTATCAGTCAAGAAATTTATCTACTGTAAATGCCAGTTATCACGTTGCAAATTTGATCGCTTTTGAAAGTAAACCGTTCAGTGATGTTGAATTGGTTAAAAGTTGCGAAGAAATTTGTCCATAAAAACGGGACAAATCCCTAATACACAACACAAGGTTGTAAATTTTCTGAGGTGCGTATTTAAAAGAAAAAGTAAGGTATTTTTTAAAAGATTTTTTTTTTTACAAAACAAAAGTAAGTCATATTTTTATAATTTTAATACAAAGATACAATTATACAAGACATTAGTTTGTCTTGACAAACAATTATGCAAACAGTAGAAGATAGTGGAAATAATTTGTTCGAACAACTTCTGGAAAACATAAAACAAATGAAATATTTTAGTGTGGCACTGGATGATGACACAGCCCAACTCCTTATCTTCATACGTGGAATTCATGATAATTTTGTACCAGTTGAAGATTTAGCTGATCTACAGGATGTCCGAAAAGTCTGGAACCGAGGTAAAAATGTGTGATTTTTTTTTTTTTTTTTTTTTTTGGCTCGATGAAATGTTTCTTCATCGATGGATTGAGAGGAGAGGACCAATAGAGTGACCACCACGATCACCTGACCTTAATCCGTAACTTTGCATTTTGTGGATTCCTGAAGGCACAGGGGCATGATGTAAAAATCCGAGATCTTCGTCATTTTAGGGAGAGAATTATCAAGGCTTGAGCTGCTGTCGATCCCAATATGCTGAGAAGAATCCAAAAAAACTTGGTGCACCAGCTGAAAAAGGCGTGGTTCCGGACTTTTCGAATTCCGTGTACACGGAATTCGAAAAGTCCGGAACCAATCGGATTCACACTATGTAGGAATCATAGTGTGAATCCGATTCACACTCCGTGCATACGGAATCCGTATGCACGGAACAACTACAGATGAAAATCTTTTGGAAAATTTTGCCAATCTATTGACAAGTTAGGATTAAACATTAAAAACGTGGTAGGAGTCGCAACTGACGGTGCAAAAATGATTGTTAAAAACATTGGGCTTTGGGCTTATGGATAACCAAGCAAATAATAGATATCGGAGCTGAAACTCCGATTGATATTCACTGCATTGTGCGTCAAGATTTTTTTTTTTTTTTTTTTTTTTTTGATTTGGTAGTTGTTGGCGCATTGGCTTCTGTGGCCATATTGCACCTCCCAAGGTTGTTGCAGTACTTTGATCCAAGCCCGAGGCGGGAATCGAACCCGCGACCGTTGGGTTGCCGGGCAGGTACTTTACTCACTCGGCTAGCCCGGTCGGCGTGCGTCAAGAAGCTCTCTGTGGATTTCGGATCTCCAAAATGTTATTAGCATTAGGTGAGGCATATGATGCAAGAAAACAAGCTTATACAGCATCAGCCAAAAAAAACCCCTTCCCATTTCACCTATCCGGTCACTCCAAATAATTGTCTAGTTCAGCCTTAAATTTATTTAAGCTATCAACTTCCACAACAGATGGAAGTCTGTTCCAGCAATCAACTACCCGCTGGCTAAAGGCAAATTTCCGCACATCTATTCTACAACTGTCTTTTCTCAATTTGAATCTATTCCCCCTTAGGTTCTTAATCTGAGAAAGCAGAAGTATCCCGTCAGCATTTAGCCTGCTCAAACCATTCAAGGCCTTATACACCTCGATCAGATCACCTCGCAGGTACCTAGTCTCTAGATGCTGCAACTTGTTTTATCTCACAGAAGATTTTTGTTAGGTGCCCTCACACCTATAAAGGCCCACCTTTTGCAACCTGACTGCTATACTCTGTATATATCACAGAAGATTCTCAAGATCTTGAGGGTAATTTCTTTTGATTCCCCTTAATCAGTGACCAGGATTCTCTCGCCAAATTGTGGGAGAGCAAACTCTTAACTAGGCAAGCAAGGCGTGTGTTACTTAGAATAACAGGACTCAAAGTGAAAACAAAACATGAAATTTATTACACACACATATACAACATAATATACAATTGAATTAAAAAGCATACAGTCCTAATATACAAAGTAGACTCAGAGATACCTTGCATATATCATTATAATTACAGTTTCCATTCACTAGCTAATCTGAGTTGACCATTAAAAGAAAACACCTGATTCATTCTTCTTGCCCTAACTAACTCCTAACACTTGGACATTCATTATACTTATTTCATTTACTCCTGGATACAATTCTGTTTCATATATTAACAATCAAATATGCTACTTTCATCATTATGCTTTGTGTTCTCACCACTCTGTTACAATATACTTGTAGACCAATCTTCACTTTTCTAAAGTCTCTACTTGTTACTAGTCATTCAGGTAAGGCGCCTCCGTAGCCAGGTGGGCAGGAGCAGCAGTGCGTAACACACGCTTCTTGATTAGACCGGGGTTCGAGCCCGTGACCACCAAATACGGAGGATACGGAAAGGTCAGGAAATGACCACCGCATATCCCCGGAGCAATATAGCCTTAGTTGCTAATGCTCCTAAAAACCAAATAACAATAACACTCATTCAGATAAACCAACAAATCTTCACCAATAAAAATACTATATTCAGAGTTGCTCATATAACTTAATTATCTATAACCTTAAAACATTCAGAATCCTTTTTTATAATCTTTACTATCCTTCTAACACATTATACCTGTTATATCAATTTCATCTATTACTCATTCCTTCGTTTCCCTTGCATTATACACTAACCCTTTTTAACATAATAAACTGTTTGTATATCTACCTCAGATATAATTTATCTTTCACTTTACTCCCTTTTCATTAATTACTATACTATTTCACTAACAGTCCTTGTTAATTTAATGTACTTAATATATTGCTCACCTACTTCAATCCTTTTCTCTTCTTCTCCAGGGAGGTTCTTCTTCTCCAGGGAGGTTTCAAGTTTCCATCTTAGGCTATCTTCTAAGGCCTTTCTTCATCTGCTTTCTCCTGAATCTGCTTCAGATAATTTTCCGGAACTCTTGGCTGCATGGGTCTGGCGTCCTTTCTCCTGCTTTGAATACACAACTCCTCCTTTACTCCGGATTACTCAGATGTATCTTTCTCCAAGGGGTCGTTACCTTTCCAGGTTCACTTAACCGTCTTTCATAACCTTTTTGCTTATCATACTTAGCCTTGCCGTTACTTTTCTACTCTTAACTATTTCCCCTTTCTGTCTAGGGCCCTTTTTTGCACTCCCTACATTTCTGCACTGCCCGACTTACTTTTTCTTCCACCCCCCTCTCCACGATAACTGCTTTAGCCACATTCCCTCTTACTCTTGCCACTTCTATGTTTTCTCACACTCTCTCTCATCACCCTGACGACCCCAACTTTTTCTCCACCGTTCGAACCTCCTTCCTCATCCTCTCTACCTATCCCAGGAATTCACCTAATCTTCCGACCTTTCTATTCATTAAAGAATTTACCATAATTATTTTGCCCCGTGTGCAAACCAAGCCTTGTTCCGTAATTTTCTCGTCTAGTTCTCAAGGTAGCACAATCCTTTCATGTCTGCCGTCCGTCGTCTCCCAGGATAGCCATTTTCTTCTTTTCACATTTGCGAAAATGTTGACAACTGACCAAAAAGCAGCCACAGTGACCTGGTCCTTTTTCGACCCAAACGCTAGCCCATCGGGACTTATGTCCAGATGCCGCATAGATCAAACGCGTCTTAATCACCTGCATTTCACCGACCCATTGTCCTGTTTCCAGTAACCCTTTTCCGCTCGTTCACTAATGACCACTCCTTCCCTAGTGTGGGCGGCTCTTCTTTGTTTACTGTCAGTTCCCTCTTTTTCTTTCACGGATCTACATTTATGTTAATTTATCTTCCATTTGACTGCTCTTCAGTTTGAACATCTGTAATTGCTTATTTTCTAAATCGAGTATTCTTCCCATATATGCTTCTCTTAAATAGTAAAATTCCGTTCCATATCCAAGATTAAATTATTCCCAAATTATAAAAATTTCCCATGACCTCTAAATCTTTATATTTGTAAGACTGACATCTTACAGTTCCTCTCACCAATCTTGTTTCCCTTCTCTGTACTCGTTCTAGTAACGCCATATCCTTCCTAAAATGAGGCCTCCAGACCTGTATACAATACTCAAGTACGCATACAGTACCTATGAATGTGGCTATTTCAACTGTAAATTTTATAAGATCACATGGCCTTAATCACCTATGTTTCAACAGTTTCTCTCAGAAATTGAAACTGAATACGAAAATATAACTTTACATAGTGTAGTGAGATGGCTTAGTCGTGGCAAAGTATAGTTATTATTTTTATTTATTTATTGCACTAGGCGGTTCCAGCCAGCTTTCCTGGCATCCCCGCCACTAATCACAATACTGTACAGAAATGTACAGACTTAAAGCACTAATTCCTGCTCCATTACAAGATATTGAAGTTCTGCACTTCATGTTCCCGCGCCATTATAAGACATTGAAGCGATGCAGTTCATATAAAACGAATTTGGAGTCCCTGGTACGGAAAGTAGCTAGTGAGATATTGCTGTCAGTGCATGCAATTTCAATGTAATGTCCAATCTAAGAAAAAAAGTATTTTTAATATATGAAATATAACCCGGAAAGCTGAATACTTGGAACATTTGGAGTTCTACACCATGGAAGTATTCTCCAAAGTAAATTGCGATCAGACCAGGGAAGTATTCTCATCAATACATTGTAGTCAGAAGATGAAAACAGATCTGTTGCAAATGCATCATTTTCATAAGCATTGAAATATGTTTGATTAGAGGTTGTCGTTTCTAATGGACTCGTCGAGTACACCGACTTAAAAGACCAATCAATGATGAAATGCACAGCCTGTCCTCGAATACTCTGCCTTGAAAGCGCACTCAGTGATGAAATGTGGGCTAACTAGGGATGAACTGGCCTATTTGCTAGTCCTCTTGAATCATTAGTAACTATCTAGAAGCTATCAAAGCTCGTGCCTGCAGTATCAGGAACCACATCACATAGATGTCGTTCGCGGCACAAAAGAACCGCCTTGCTGTAATCTAGAGATTGCCAAATGAAGCAGCTCACCTTAGGACATCGTGTTGTAGGAACTGGGGACAGCTTGGAATTACAATTTCAGTATAATTTAGCTGGAGGATCTACTCATCCAGCAAGGATCATTCAAGAAAATGTTATAGGAGCTGTTCACGGCATGGTGGAAATTGTTTTCAATATATTGTTGCATGGTTCACGTTTTAAGGAAGAAATATTCACCTCCTGCTGAAGAGGACGCTAATTCTCACCTCCATCAAGTTCGATAACGTGTCTCCTGTTGCCGAATCACCCCTACCGTTTTGAGGGTGGCAGCTGACAGAAACATTCTACATGTATTAGTTTCAGTCACGAAAAACTGGAATGTGCTACATCCGTTTCACATAAGAAATTGGATGTGTCGTGGAGCTACATAACTAATTTTATTAGCATTGCGCTTGCTCCATTTGCAGAAGGACTTGTTTTCTCTTGAAAACTTGTACAGCAAAAGTTTTAAAAGCACCAAAGTCTTCCCTTGTCTTCAGTAGAAGGGCCTCACATCCAGAAGTCAGTATTTGCACGCTGGGTCTTCATTAATCAATTCCTCTCGTAGATCCTGGTATTCATGGCACATATACAGGAGATGTACACGATCTTCTCTTTCTCCACAAGTACACGATGAACGTGCTGAAATACCTAAATCATTTAATTTTCCAAAGAAGGACCAGTGTCCTGTAAGCAGGAACGCTAAATATAGGTTTGGTTGAAACCAACTTGGCATATCCTTCCGAAACTGTTTGATGCTTAGAAGAAACGTTTTGGTTATTAAACCCTTGGTGCAGTTGTTCCATGGCGCATTATAGCCGTAGTTGCTAATGCGCCAATAAAATCCAAACCAAACCAAGAAGTTGTTCCATCTGTTTTGCCACAGATCAATAAGAAGAGTCCAAAATCGTTTCCTCTCCTCGTTATAACCATCATCACAACGAATTTCAATTGATATCTGCTCGTATGGCTGTCTACACTGCAGATAGAAGCACATTGATTTGAATACTAAGATCAGATCCAGTAGCAGCTGTCCTGTTATCATCTTCTAGGCCTCGTTTGACACAATTCTACATACTAAGTTGTAACAACGTTGTCCGTTGAATTGAAAATATTCCCTTAACATTTGCCTTTTGCAACGCACAATCTAGCCAGACATGTTCACCATACCTCGCAATTGAAAGAAGATCATAAAATAGATTCAATTCTTTGCCTTTTATCCCCCATCTTTCCTAGTTATATGTTATTTCTTTAAACTGCGTGATGAAATTGATTATTTTTATGACATAAAAAGGGAAACCGATAAAACTATCAAATATAGAGTTGCAGTTTGATTTTGCAATTCTTACAGACATTTCGAGTCATTTAAATCTTAAGCGTAGTCATTTAAAACTACAATCTCCTTGTAATTTTAAATATCTTAATTTAAAACTACAAGGAAAAAGTAAATTTGGTTTCTGATTTGTATGGTGACATCATATCATTTCACAATCAGTTATTACTGTATTTAAATCCCAAATTGAGAAAGACAATTTAGTGCACTTTGAATGTTGTACCGAGCTAAAGGAAAAACACAATTTCCAAAGAATTGTTGCCTCTCGTTATTACAGGTACTTTTTCAGGAGTTTGAAAATCGATTTACTGATATATAAGATCCCATGAAAAAGACAAAAGAGGTAAAAGACTTTACTTCTATGACTGAAAACTACAATCCCAGCTTGCTACTAGAAATTATTGATGTTTCCCGATATATAAAGATGTATCCCGATGTATAATTGATGTATAAAGTTTCCCGAAACTATAGTACATTTAGTCTAAAACTAAATAAACTAATTAAAAAAAAAAAAAAAAAAAAAAAACAGGTGTTAAACAAAAACACGAAAAAGCCAATGTTATGTTGTGTAGCATGTAAATCTATAGTGTTCCTGTAGAGGCTGCTTCACTGTATATCACAACAGTTATACGGGAAAGCAACAACACTGGTGTATGTATGTGAGAGAAATACTAATGCGATTTTGTTTTCATAAAAATGGTTTAGAGAGAAAATTTTCAAAGAGAATTTAGTTACAATTAAAAAAAAAAGAATTTTAGAATCACCAACCAAGAAAAATAAAATATTGGACTTAATCTAGAACGAAAAAGTCACGTCAAAAGAGAGAGAGAGAGAGAGAGACACTTGGCAGTTTAGGTCAACCATCTCTTGCGATTTTTCTGCCACACTTTGGTGACATACAACGCATCAGCCTCTCTCTTGGAGAGGCTTCTTCCCTGTATATTAACAACGAGTTGCAGAAAAGACCCTCCAGGAAATCTAAAGTGTTCCTGGAGGGTCTGCTTCATTGTAAACCACTGAAGTTTTGCGAGAAAGCCACAACACTGACTAAACATAAAAGGTTGATGGACATACCGAAAGTATATGTATCTGAGAACAATAGTAATCAGGACTGCGGTAGGTGAGCACCGCTAGCAAGCAGAGCATTTCACCATCCTTAGCGAACCGATGTTATTGATGCTGGGATCTAATAACACAGGAAAGCTTCACAAATTAATGTCCACCGGGTAGTCCAATCACCCGTTCATGAACAGAGACAAATGAGCAGACAGTTTCGATTCGTCCAACCCTTTATCCTTAGGTTTAATAGAAACTGGATACCATCAACAAACTAGGCTACTTTAATTAGTCATCTGTCTACCAACAGTAGTGATTACCACCTGCTCCAAATGTGGCAATACATTCGTAATTAGTGGTGTAATGTGTAGATAAATTATTATCGGATTGTTTGTTTTAATATTTTACTGCACATTCCTTTCTTATGCCCTTACGGGTTTTTTGAAATCATATTAGTATATTTGCTTTGCCGCACTACTGATTTGTATTACAGTGAAGCGACATTTCCGTTTGTAGTAAAGTTATTTCTCGGTGGTATATCTTTCTTTTTGCAGTCCGTTTTTTCTGTATACTAAGTAGATTATTGTTACCCCACACTAATTTTTTTTTTTTTTTTACATCATGGACATTAGTTTTCGAGAGGTGCTTTATCTGGAATATCAGGAAAAAATAACGGTAGTGCATTTTTTAAGGATTGCATTCTTTCAGAATGCAATCCTCTGCCAGTGTCAAAATTGCATGAGTCATTTTAACGCAAATCTTTTATCAATGGAGTCTTCGTAACAGAACAATAGGTGTGCTTTGATTAGTTTCATTTAGGACCTATGAAAGTAGGACAAATTATCCAGACTCAATTGGGGTTTATTCAAAAAAAAAAAAAAGCGTAATGACATCAGCCAAAAGCAAACCAAATTGATGGAGACAGAATCGACAAACAATCAGATGAATCTTGAGATTTTCTCGGATAAAAAGATGGACACGGGTAAACCATATTTCTCTAAAATATTGGCACAGAGGAGACAAACTGAAAGCTCCTCCAAAACTAAATAATGAAAAATATAATCCAGCGGAATGCAAAGGATTCTGTACTAACGCAAACGGCATATACGATATGATATCACAGAATGTTCCGCTGTCTTTGCTTACAAGAAACTTACCGATAATAAGAAAGTGTATTGTAAAGACAGTAACAGATAATACTATCCATGGTGGTGCGAAATACTGGTATATTCTAATTTCTTTTAAAATATTGTCATTAAACACGAACAGACTCTTGAAGCAGTTGCAGTACGCATAGCTGTTAAGTCTGTGATAACAGTCGTAACAATTTATATTACACTAAATGAATAATTACTATAAGAAGTGTAGTAATCTAAATACCCACACTATTATGAGAGACCCAACAGACATGGCTATAAATGGAGTAATACAAGTATAGGCAGGAGAAGACAGCAAATTGCAAAATGGATATATCAGAATGACTTTACCTTGTTAAATGGTAAATCTTCCATTAGTACACAGCACCGAAATTGATCTCACTATATGCCTTCCCACATTATTTCCAATACTCGATTGGTGATCCTTCCAGTAGTGATCAAACTATACCTGTAATCACCATGGCATTAGCAAAGGCATGCCAACACGTTGAAATCCTAGATGGAATATAAGCCAAGCAGACTGGGAAACGTATACGGCTATTTCAAAGTTAAATTCGGATATTATAAAAACACTTGATGAAAATCTCGGCAAAATTTCCCAAATCACGATGGAATGAAAAATGTTTACAAGCTAAATGAGAGGGGAACTAAATTTGGAGCAGATTTGAAAGCACCTAACTCCAGAGAACCTCATTTTAAAGAAATTAAAAACTGGTATGTTGGAAGAGCCAGCAGAAAAACATATTCGATAAAATTTGCATGCACATAACCAGTTCCACCTCACCCCGAGCTATTTGAAATAGAATAAGCTAAATGAATGGGAGATAACCAGATTAAACACGCTCCAAACCTAAACGGGAATGGCCAAGTCACTGCAGAACCTTCGGAAACTGCTAATACACTCGAATATACCCTCTGCGACTTTTCTTACTTGTATAAAGTACAATCAAAAAATAATCGATAATGTATCGCAATTAAATCTGGGGATGGAAGCATGCACAACATGCGTGCTATTTCATACGGGCAAGAGTATGCAAATTCTGATTTTTGAAAGTTGCCAAGTAGTTTGCATTCCATGTTAAAATGCACAAACTTGCACATGTGAAAACTATAACATGTTGATAATTAAGCACGTCCCAGTTTCAAATTGTGTTTTATAAGTCTCCACTTGTTATGGCAACGAAAGGCTTTCATTGCCATAGGAAGCACGTGATGAGAATTCAGTGAAACGCTGTATATTGTTTGGGCAAAAAATATACTCTGCAATAAAAGAAAGATGGTGCCAATTGCTATCAAAGTTAAAATTTAGCGAAGGGTTTGAAAGTTTATATCCAGTGAAAGCTGATTCTTTAAAATATCCAATCGGACTTTCTTTGGCGTCATAAAGAATATTTTTTTTCTGATGCTTTGCTGTGTATATTAATTAAGTTCTCAGAAACTACAGTATTATTATATACTAATATTAATTAATATTATGCTAATTCTAACTTTTTATTTCTTTCAGGGAGACAACGCTCTGACCCTTTTCAAGTTATACTTAATAGAAAATCAAATAAGCAAAATTGTAGAACTACAGTCAGTCATTTTGATATAATCAGAAATCAGCCTTTGAATCCAGAAAGCATAGCATATTTGCTTTTCGTTATAAGTGCAAGATCTAGAAAAATGAATCTGATGTCGTATTTGGGTGATGCCAACATTGAGAAGGTTAATCAGGAGTTAACTTAATGACAGAAATTACCAAATGGAAATAACTGTTTTTATTGATGAATGTTTGTGAGACAATTTTTAAAATTGTCGTGCTCTACTCGACTTTATATAAATGAAATGTCATTTTCATTGTCGTCTTCCGCTAATCAGTATTCTCCAAACTGTTTCTACATCATTTTATCTTCCAGCAGTTTATCAGAGTGGGGTGTATTCTCGAACGTGAAACAAATTTTGTAATGTTGAATAACTATAGTATTACATCCATCGCATGAAAGAGACTAAAACTTAATAAATATATTAGGACAAGCTAAGTTTGCAGGAAGAAAAGGTTGCTCTTATATAATAATAATATGATTTCCATTTTCACATATATAATATCGATATGAATGGTGACTGTTTAGAGTGTTTTCAATAAATAACTGGTTTATTATTTATTTATTTTGGATCACTAGGACGGTTCTATCCACTAACATGCCCCCGAATATTTTTCTGTATTTCAAAGAGATAATTACTAAAAAAAATGCAGTTTTTCTTCCAAAACGTTGCTCAGTTATCTATTGATGAGTGTTAATTATAACTAGATGTGCTAAAATAGTAATTATTGTTAAATCACAATTACTGCTTCTAATATACATGCATACGTTAAAAATAGGACATCGCGGTTTTATGTTTGTTAATTAAATAAACATGAATTTAACCGCCATGATTCAGAAACTGAATCATGGTGGTTAAATTAAAATTGATATTGCACGCGTGTTTTTATAGAACTGTTCGTCTAATAATTTTATTCATTGTTTATTATTTAAAATACATGTATAGAACCAGAAATGCTATCTTAAAATGGCACTATTAGTATTGCAGCTGTAAAACATAGTAGTTGCCCATCAATCTGCGATTTTTAAAGCCCAGCTGAGCCGCAGATGGTTCAGCTAGTGTTTAGATTAAGCATACGGTTCTTCGAATGATTTACTTTATTTAAAATGGCCTTTGTCTAAATTCTAGTGAAAACCTGTGGACTAGATTGCAGTCCGTTTACTATGTACTGAAGGCATTATCAGCTTCACTTAAGAGGGCCTTTCAGAGAAAAGGAGACGCAGTGAATGCATCGTATCTGGACTCCCAAAGTCGAGAGAACTTTTATTAACAGCAGAGAAAATACAGTGAAAGAAAAAACACCCAAAAGAAACACTTTAAAAGCTACTTTAACTCTTGAAAAACTTCCCTCTCCATTATTACGCAACGTTGGTTTATGTAACCGTTCCACCCTTAACGCGTCATAACTTCATCTGATTTTTCCCTTTCTGATTCCAATAAACAGTATTACTGAGACTGCTGGAAAGATGCTTCATAGCGCTTTTTCCAATATATCAAAAATTAACCTCCTCAATTATGGAAATTCTCAGAAAAAGTATTAATTTTTTTTGTTCTGTTATTGCAGCATATCCTATTAGTTTTAAATTTTATTCGCAGTACCGTGATTAAAAATTTAAGTCGGCGAAGGCCAGATTCATCAGCGTGGATAAATAAATACAAGTATATTATTCTTTAATGCAAGAAAGTTCATCAGATTATGAGAATTTCTGCACACTAAGATAAAAGTGAGAAAGTTATTCCGAAATATATTTTTCCAGAATTTTATTGGAAAAAATGTAGCTGGGAAATATCAAATACTATAGGATTGTAGATTAGGAGAGCTTCGTTCGCTGTCTTTCAGCATTCTCTTTAAGCCGACTTAATTATAATGTACGAGAAAGTTCTGCATGCCACAGATTTGAGCATGTAATTCATCACAAATAAGTGGTATATTTTCTCAACTTTCAGTCGTGTTATGTGTGATTCTCATCTTGACATTACCATCCAGGAAGAGTTTAGCATTTTAAGCAGCAGAAGCCAATGACCAATTGCTCTTTGTGTTGGTTAAAAATTAATTAGAAATGGCCTTTTTGTCTATGGCTTGACCTTTTAGTCTTTTGAGTATGCAAAGTATCGTTAGGTAAAATCACTTCTTCAAACCAAATAATATAAATGCATATATCTAAATTAGTTTTAAAATAATTTAAAATTCATCTCCTTAAAATGTAAGATAGAGTTCATAAACTAACTAAATTAAGATAATGTGATGAAAATTAAATTACAGACTAGTCTTTATCTGCTGAATAATGGATGTTATAAAATACCTAGAAATAGAAAAACAGATAAATGATTTTATCACCAGAGCCATATTCAGGCGTTAGAAAAGCCTGGATGCAAAGAAATATCTACTCTTCATAAAGTTTAAAATAACCGTATTCATTTAGCGCGCCTAAGATCTACTAGCAGAAGTCGCTTATATGTTAATATGGCCCTGCTGATCACGTTTCTGCTCTACAAAACTCGAGAACCATAAAAGTATGTAGAAAATATTCTAGGTACACAAGAATAGTTGATTTTTTTACTTATATACATAGCGCAATTCCAAACACTGCTTCTTTAAATAATAATAATAATACAGTTAAAACTATATAATAAATAATTATATTAATATTCACAGCACACATTTATTATCATAAAAACATCTGCATCATTCTAGAAAGGAAACATATTAATATTTTCGTGATTTTCTTGTATTACAGCAGTAGGAACAAATTGACAAATTTTTAAAGTTGGATTTCTAAAATTCCTATATAAAAATACAGAACAAATTACTTTTATCAGCATTATTTTTTCCACCAAGTCATCGTGATAATTTTATTTAAAAATTAACGTATTTCCTGCAAACTTAGGTTGTACGAATATTTAAATATTTTACAGTGATTTTTGTGAGTACCGTGCAGATTTTACTCGATACTAACATTACTTTTAACTACTGAGATAACTTCAAATTGTTATGGAATGTATCTGTTCTTCAAATAACAATTTATTCATCCCCGAATTGTCTTCTCTTTATTTATTTAATCATATATTCACCATATACATTCATATCAGTCGAACCTATTTATCACTCTTATTTATGATTTATATAAATTGGAATGATTTGATGATGTAACTGAGCCATTGCTTTTTCTATAAATAGTGCCTCAATATGAAAACGCATCTGCTGACAATCTCGAAAGTTAATTTTTCAAGAACTGAAAGTAAACTGGGTAACATGAATTCCTACGAATTCCACGAGATGAACAAATTCGTGGGCTGTAAAAGATTATTAACAATCTACATTTGTGTAAAAATATACGTAATAAATTAGAAATATATTATTATTGATTCGTTTCTCTTGTGCCAGACCTGAGCACGTGCCTTTAATTCAAGTTTAGGATTTACACTCGGCATATAAGTTGAACGTAAAATTTATTCCGTTTTTTGTGCTTATAAGTGTGATATACAGCTAAGATCGACATACAAGATATACAGCTAAGATCGACTTATAAGTGTGATATACAGCACTCTTCTCTCCAAACGTATTCGAATCCCCCTCCCAACACTAATCGATCGATCGGACGCAAATCAGAATCAATTATAAAAGTGTCAAGACGATAGAAACAGCAATACTAGGATAGATTCAGAGAGGGATGATAGCTGGATTCCTTGCCATTCATCTTAACGCGAACTTCTGAGATTCCTTCGATTTGAGTTAACTTGTAGCTGATGTTCATAGACGGAAGAAAGAGTGATAAACGGTTAAGAAGCAATCCGATACTCTACGAATACTTACGAAGAGGGATCATAAATCCTGTGTTTTTCGCCATTTGGAGTATGACCATGATTATAATTCTTAAAACCATTGAAATCTCAAGGGTTATGGATCTGTGCTATCATTTCGAGCGGGCCTTTTCTTCTGAAGAATGCACCGACCAGGAACATTCCTGGTAGAGATGGACCCACTCGTATTTATATACATAATTACTTACTTAATATTACATATTACTTCAAGGTGGACGAAGAGAATGTAATATATTCCTCTCCATTGTTTTCCGAGAAAGTGTATCTGTTTACTCCTGTTAAAAAATTTTAACGAACAGGACAATTTTATATTATCTCATTATTCGTAATACATGACAGAGGCGCATGACATACCTAGCTGCCATTTTTAGTCAAACTGAAAATAAAAAATCCCAACATCGTCTTTAAATTTGGTGACAGTTTTCAGAAAACTGTTTCTAAACTTGGTGAGAAGCGACAAGTCTTTCTTTAGTTAGTGAGCAAACTTACTAGTTTATAATAGTACAAAAAAAGAACGGTTACATGGACTCAGAAATACCAACGCTGATCAGTGAAAGATGGGAAAAAAGTTGCCTGACTTGATTAATCCTCCGATTCCTGATGTTTCACGCTGATTAGAAAACCGAATATGGCAAAGACAGCATGAGTCCATGGACCCCTGCTACTAGGAGTCAAATTCAGGCTGGTAGAGACGGTGTTAATGTGGAGAGGACTTTTGTGGTGCACATTGGTACCAGCAGAGTTTGTTTCCGACCAGGTGCATTCCAGCATGGTGGTAGTGTATGTATCTGTTAATGTCCTTCCAACAGAATAATGTGTGATGTTACAAGGTCAGAACTGTAAAAATCTGATTACAGGAACATGAAAGTGAATTTGCAGTGTCCACTACAGCCACTAGATCACAATCCAATTGAATTCCTGTGGGATGAGCCTGAAAATGAGCTCTTCAAAGTAAAGATCCACAACCATACAGTTTGAAACAACTGTGGAAAGCAATTGAGTCAACGTTGGCCAGCAACCTATAGCACGCTTTCGAAACTTCGTTGACAACATGCAACGACGAATCCATGCTGTTCTGTGAGTAAGATGGAACAACTCGCTATTGGTAGGTGTATCTACTCAAGTTATCACTTAATATATAGAGCATCTTGAATATAGAAGGACCCAATACTTTCCTAAAATGGGCTTGGAGACTCCATTTTAGGAAAGCTGAGGACGTGTTAAAAAGCTGAGGACGTGTTGCCTTTCCAGAGCAGAACTAAGAGATTGGTCAAGAGCACAAATGGGTATTCTTATCAAAAAAGACTTGAGTTTACTTTAAAATATTTATTTATTTTTTTGGGTTGTCACACAAGATTGCACCATTTTTCCGATAATGATACTAAGACGAGTAGTCTAAAATTGTAATCAGAGCTTTCTGGGATTCGAGGATAACGTTTTCTTCATAGCATAAAAAGGAAGTTATCCTCATCGGGCTCCAGAATATTTAAACAATTGCAACAATAAATGCTGCAGGGCAACAAAATTCTGAAAAGCCTGTAAGAAGTTTGTCGGGAGAGACAAACATTAAAAGCGTTTTTTTCAGACTTGAACACTGCATATTTTATTGTAACAAAACCTGCAGTACAGTAGGTCCAGTATAAGCATGTAAAAACAATAAAATAAATAATTATTTATTAAAACGAATAACAATAAATGAAGAAGTTAAATATAAACTAGAGCGAATGAAGGAGAAATACACGAGGTGTCCCATAGGAATATATAAGGCTTCATGTACAACAGTGAAAATATCCAACTAATAATACCTACACGTGCACCCAACCTAAATTTTTAGGATAATTCGAACGAGATAACCTTATGAGTAAGTTTTAAATAATAAAACTCAAAAAGTTTCAGAAAATGAAATTAAAGAAAGAAGAAAATTAAATTAAATTTCAATCTGCTCTGTCTCTCCCCCGCCCTCTTTCAGTTAAGTGGAACTATATATATATACGTTGAGAACCAGCTGGAATGACGTCAGAGATAGTACGATAAAGGTGGGATTACAAATATTCGTTGACCGTTGATTCCTTGGAGAATCCTCCCACAGTCACCGGCCTACATGAAGAACTGAGGAGGTAACTGTGGCAGGGGAGTAGGCTTACGTTCCTTAAAAAGATTTCTGTTTAGCATGTAGCGCCTCAAATTTAAATGATTGTCATTCACGACATGAAGAGTAAGTTAAATATAACTTAGGTTAGTGTTTTACGGCTGTTAAAGAGCACTGTGGAGACGAAGCTCAGAATTTTTTGTTTCGTTGCTGCTTGTACATCCCTCCCGTGCCATCCCTCAATTTGCGGACCCTCTACATGAAAAGCAACGCAATAATGAGATTTACCGGATGCATTATGTACCTGTTTATGGAAGCTCTCTCAGTAGCACAGTGATAATCATCGTTCTCCCATGCTGAGTGGAAAAGGCCTTTGTTCGAATCCCGTCCAATGACGCGAGAAACAAATAATTGATAGACGGGGGAAGACTTGGGGGTTACCAGAAATAAAGTATTTACTGTTGTTTGTTACGTTTATAGATCCAAAGTTAGAAATAGTTCCTGGCTTTGGATCTATAAACTATAATCCTTTAACTCATAAGTTGAAGAATGAACCAAAGCAGAAACTAGTTCCTCTTTTGAGAAACCCTACATCCTCCTTCACCCCTCCTTTTTAACGCAATATAAGTCAAATGCTGTCATCAGTTCTTTTGCTCAATGACGGAAACACAACGCTGTCTTTCTAAACGACTAAAAAGTATATAACTATCATTATGGCACGGAGAAGTAAGTTCCCTTAATATTCTGTAATCTTCGAGGGCTGTTACGTTAACATCAGAAGTTTCGAAACAGTAATCTGACCAAGTAAAAGAAGTGTCGCAGGTCATCCCATTTTGCATTCTTGTAATGCCAAACAACATGAGGTTAAGAATATTACTTCATACTCCTAATGCTGATTAATCAAAGTGCGCGAATTCTTTGCCTCACACATGGAGAAGCAATGTTCGAATTCTTGATTTAAAAAAACTGGACAAAAATTTCGAAATTAGTCATTGTTCTTTTATCATAAATATAGACAACTTAATTTTAGTTTAACTAAATATGTAATGCTTCATTGTATGAAGCGAAGTGCAAAGAAGATACAGAACCGGAAACGTTCAACATAAGTAAGCGCTTTTGATAGACTTTTCGTGAAATATTATACTGCTTTTAAATTTACATTTTCTTTCAAGTTTATTTCATAAATTATGCTTTGAATTGCAGAATTTAAATTTTCCGCTCAACCATACTTAAATCAATTTATTTTTCTGAGGGCAGCAAGGATCTACCCTCTCTAGTGGATTGGTTCCTCCTTACCAAGTCAATACATCCCTTAAAATTGGCATTGAACTTTAAACCTGGTCTAACTCCAAACTCTTTAAAACGGATATATTGAGTTGTCAAGATAAGTAACCATCAAAGTTCGACGGGGAGGGGGAGAACTATAAAAACTTCCCGAACCCATGTCCTTGAAGTACGTCTGAGCTAACGTGGACCACACGAATTTTATAGCGGCGCTCAAATTTCATCTTTACTCTTTGCAACAGCTTGCTGGAGTAGAACATATCACTGCAAAGAAAACAAAAAGAAGAAAAGCACGTTGAAATATGTTATAGTAAAGGTCAATGCAGTGAATAAAAGCACGTTGAAATATGTTATAGTAAAGGTCAATGCAGTGAATATTCTCAAGTTATCTTGTGCTATCCAACGGTATCGTAGTTCCGTAAAGGTCAATTTTTTTTCAATGTTTACAGGATTTCTTGTATCAAAAAATCTACGCCAATTATTAAACAACATAAATATAAATTCTCTCAAAGATATGGATAATACAAAAGGAACTAAAGGATCTAGAAAAGTTGAGCAGATGGGTTGAGAGGTGGCAACTGAAGTGTAACACTAACGAATGCAAAGTACTATGGATATCAGCAACCCCACAGTAACATACCAACTGTCCGGTACTAACTCAGGGTTGTGGAGAATAAAAAAGACCTGGGGATAATTGTGCAATCAGATATGCAGTTTTCTGAGCAGTGCAGACAGGTGCGAGAGTAGCTCAAGAGTAGTGGTGTCTTGTCGGTCAATGATATACAGGAATTTTGCTAACAGGTATGAGGAGATGATTGGCTCCTTGTATAAGGCAATGGTAGGCCACACCTCGAGTACTGCATACAGGATTGGAAGCCTCATTTTAGGAAGGATGTAGAGCTGATGGAACAAGTACAGAGAAGGGCAACGAGATTTGTGAATGTAACGAAGGGTTGCTGTTACCAAGAAAGGCTTAAGCTCTGCAAATTGCAGCTTATGGAGACAATGTACCTGCAAGGTGATTTCATTGAGTTGTATGAGGCCTTGAATGGTTTGAGGGTACGTAATGGTTTGATGGAATTTCCGGAGGATGCCATAGCTGGAACCCTAAACTATCACCTATATGATAAAAATTTAAAAGAAATACTCTAACATTTACTAGCAAACTGTTTTATTCTATCAAACAAACCAGGTGCGTACAGATGGCTAGACATATCAACTGTTTTTCCAAATAATCCTCCAATTTATGTAGTCAATAGCAAACAACCAAATGTTCATACCGTAGGGAACAAAATTGCATCAGATTGCCTAAACAATGTTTTTCCCTGCCAGTTGAACGTCCTCATTGAACTGAAACCACCGGCCTCGATAATGTTTCTTCATTTTTTCTTTAATTAGTAGAAAAGGCAGGAGTCAAAGGGAACGAAGTTCGAAAACATTAAAACTTTATTTTATATTAAATGAATGACGGGTGACTAATAACCTTCGAATTCCAAATTTTTAGGAGATTCTGGATTCGGTGTACCCTATGAGACTTGGTGTACCATATGTAGTGTACCCACATATGGTACACCAAGTGTACCTATGGTAAACCTTGGTGTACCTATTTGCTGTACCATATGTAGTCACCTACGGAGGCCATGCATCATCCGTAGCCGAGGGATCAAAAACTATTTATTGGGGTCACCCGGAAAGTTATTTCATCTACCCTTGCGTATTGTATATCTAATTTACGTGTGTTCATTGCTCGATTTGCCTGCTTTGCTGGAAGAAAAACCCTTGTTCCCGGTTAAAATCCTTGCTATCTACGCCTGAGACCGACTAACTCAGCCCCAGAAAGCCATAAAAGAACCTCGCGTTATCGAAGGAATTTGAACCCAGACCTTTTTCACCCAGTGCGGGGAGGAAGGTGACGATACCACTGTGCTACGCACGCAGACTAGTTAGTGTTCAGTAGCGACAGTGCGATTGCACATGCTCTTGTCTACAAGAGCATCCATTATTGTACTCCGGGTTTCAAGCCCCTGACTGCTAAATACTGTCGATCGGACAACCCGAAATAACCATAATCTGCCACGCTGGTCTAGTCTAGTTACATGAATCATTAAGGAGGCTTCCATTCTGCAGTGGATTGATAATGGCTTGAGTTTATGAAACTATGCATTGTGATTGAACACTATCACTAATTATCCATTCGTGGAAATCTAGTCAGAACAACCATTGTCCCTTGCCACTCGTTTGGAGATGTCTCTGTTCGATTCCCATCGACGACTAGAGGAATTTCTAAGGAAACCCCTCACCCTCATTTTGAAATCAGCTAACTACACTGATTGGACAGAAATCGTGGAATACGTACCTAGTAACTAGTAGGCTCGGATAAGGGAGCCACACGGCGAGGCATTGAGTACACTAGTTCACGAAAGCGTTCCACGGGTATTTCCATCCATGCTTGCTGCAATGCTATCCATAATCGGTCGTATTCCTGGGTGGAGGATGCAAAGCTCGAACGGACCTTTCCACAGCATCCCAAAGATGCTCTATTGGTTCATGTCCGGTGAAGGGGAAGGCTATTCCATGGTAGTAAAATCTGCGTAATACTCTTTGAACCGTGTTCTAGTTACCACCGTCTGTGGGGAGGCGCATTGTCTTGTTCGAAGAGTCCATTGCCCTGTGGGTACTCGAGGACGATGAAGAGATGCAGACGATCTGTAAGGATGGATACGTAGCCTGAACCGGACCATTCAGAGATGCGTCTATACGTACCAGAGGTCCCAACGTGTGCCAGGTGAACACGCCCCTGACCATTACCGACCGTCCACCTGCCTGAACAGTTCCTTGTTGACATGACAAGTGCATAACTCTGTGCGATTTCCACCAGATACGCACCCTCCCATCTGCTCGAAGTAACTGGAAACGGACTGGTCGGACCAGGAGACCCGTCTCCAATCATCCAATTTCTGGGGCCGATGTTCTTTCGCCCAGTTTGAGAGGTAGAGTCCTGTGTCATGGTGTTAGCAGTGAGACCTGGTAGGTCGACGGCTCCCATGACCTATGATCAGGCTAATAATCGCCTGATGGTCTTGGTGGAGACGTTTCTGGCATCTCCCTCGTTGAAATCGGCAGTGATTTGTGCAACTGTCACTCTCCGGTTGGCTGAAACAATGCGAGACAGACGTTGGCGGCCACGTTCATCCACCACCTTTCTCCGCCCACAGCGCTGTCCACGATGAGGTGTTATTCCGGAAATGGCGTATTCCCGTTACACTGTTGATACTGTTAAACGCGGATTGTGCAATTTCTGTACCACCTCCGCGATATAGTGACCCATGAGTCGGGCACCCACTATCGTCCCTTTTTCAAAGTCGATTAACTCACGTAGTTTTTCTGTACTGACATCGAATTACCGTCTACGTGATTGCCATGATGCAGTGTACCTATATACCTGCCAAGCGGTGGGTTCGTCCACCAGCGAGAGGGATGACAGCGTCGCGTTGTCCAATAACCAAGTATCCCGTGAAGTTGGTCATTTCAGTGTGCAGCCTTCATTGAAGACGAGTTTAGAAATCCACCCGGTCGTAGATCGGATTCGAATCCAGACCTCTCCAAGCGAGTGTGAGATAACGAAACTATACTATCACAGAACACTCCTTATACGTGGGTGTGGTTAAGAGATCTCAGGAGGATAGTGTAGGGATTTTCGTATACGTTATTCCAGGTTTTTCATCCCGCATGGCATGCAAATCAGCCCCCGAACACATTTCTACAGACGTATATAGTTACAGTTATAAGGGCATGGAGTGGGGCTCTTTTAAAACTAATAGAAAAAAAATACGTGGTAGTCATGGTCGTTTCTGACGAGACCTCGCAGTTAGCACAGAGGTTATGATCGCTGATAGTCCATACCATTTTGAGAAGATCTGGGTTTAGTATTAGTAGTGGCAAATGATGCAAGAAAGCAAGCAAGCTTGTACAGCACATTAGTATCAGTGTCAGCAAATATAATGCAAGAAAGAAAGGCTCATATACCACCAGCCAAAAAAAATTAAAATAAAACAAAAAATATATAACCAGTATCACGCTCCCTCCTCACATTTACCTATTTCAAGTGTATTTTATCCAATTCTTCCTTAAATTTAGGTAAACTTCCAATCTCCTCAAGAACAGGTGGGAATTTATTCCAACAGTCAATTACTCTTTCACTAAAATAAAATTTTCGGACATCCAGTTTTCAATTAATTCTTTTCAATTTAAGTTTATGCCTGACGTTACTGAGTGGTAACTACGAGAGTGCAGTAGCACACGCCCTTTGAGTAGACCACGGTTCAAGCCTGTAACTACTAAATACGATTAACCATTGTATTCGTGATTTATTGTAAACTCCCCCTGACCTGGTAAACGCCTCAGACCTTCCAAGACCTCAAACACCTTGATCAGGCAACCCCGCAAATACCTGATTTCCAAACACTGCAGCTTATCAAATTCAAGTCTCTCCTGAGAAGAATGCCCATTTGCCCTTAACAATCTTGTAGCTCTTCCTTGTACCCTTTCCAACATGCCCATACATTAAATTTCATGAAATGGGACCTCCATGCCAATATTCAAGGTGCAGCTTAACCATTGATTTATATAATGGAATAACTACTTCTTTACCTCTAGCGAAGTCCCTATACATCAGGGGTGGCCAACAAGTCGATCGTGGCTTTAATTTCGGTCGATCAAGTCACGACGAATTTTAAATATATATAAAAATAGATTAGTCAAAATCTAAATATTATTATTACGCGCCCCACTTGCATACGCTTATTACAAATCCGTTGAATCCCGGGACTACTCTTGTGCCCGCGCAGCCGCTGGGCTTGTCTAGTAAAAATTCACGCAGTTACGTTGTGGAGAGCATGTGTATGTGTAGAATTCTTATTTAGCTTACTTAATATTAATAACTGGACAGTACTTATATGTTAATTTAATACCCTTTGATTTAAAATGAATACTACGAAAAAGAGTAAAACGTATCATTTACATCAAGAGTGGGAACTAGAATACTTTTTTGTAATGATAAAAGAAAAACGTTGTTGCTTGATTTGCAATCCTTCCGTGGCTTAAAAGTGCTCTTCGAGATCTACAATTATCTCAAAATACTGTGATGTGACGCATCGAAAAAATGAGTAAAAATGTGAGCGAACAGTTGCGTGTTCACATTGCTAATTGTGTGTTCTTTTCTTTACAACTGGATGAATCTACAGACATCAGTGATATAGCTCAATTGCTCGTTTTTATTCGTATGGTTTTCGATGATTCTGCCACTAGAAAAGAACTGCAGGTATGGTTTTGTTAAAAGAAAGAACTAGAAGTCTTGATATATTCAAACATGTCAAGGCCTCCAGTTCTTTCTTTTCAAAACACATTCAAAAATTTTATTGAATGAAAAAAATAAATTACCACCATTTAAGCTTGTATCAATAACAACTGATGGAGCTAAAGCAATGACGGGGCATCTTGACGGATTCATCGCATTGTGCCAAAAGGATGATGAATTCCCAGATTTTTTGAGTTACCACTGTATCATCCACCAATACTTGTTGGTGAATGATACAGTGGTAACTCAAAAGATTAAATACTAAAAGTGTTATGGACATAGCTTTCAAAATCGTGAATTCCATCAGAGGACAATCTCTTCAAAGGAGACTTTTCAAAATGCAACTCGATGAAAATGAACCAGATCTGATATTACACACAGATATGAGGTGGCTGAGTCAGAGTAAGTTTCTACAGAGATTTCGAAATTTGCTGAATGAAATTTAAAAAATTGTTGATCAAAGGGGAGATGATTATCAGCAACTACAAGATACGGAGTGGTTGTGTGATCTGGCTTTTTTTGTCAGATTTTACCAGTAAATTAAAGTGATCTGAATTTGGAAAAAATAAAAATATTGGTGACATGATTAGTAGTATTTCTGCATATAAATATCAATTTTTGGCAATGGCTAAGGATCTCAAAGAAAAAAAAATTCTATCGTTTTGCAAATATGCAAGATCATTTGCAAAACTATTATTTATTATTACTATTAGATGTATGGTGCAAGGAAGTCTGAGGCTTATGCTGCACTAGCCAAAAAACATTTCTACGTTACCCTGAGAGAGAGAGAGAGAGAGAGAGGAGAAGTAGAATGAAATCACCAAGATAGAGGAGAATGATGATATCCAACCCAGGACCCTAGGTGTGCCAAGTTCATACTCACCAGATGTGAAATCCTGTTTTTAAATTTAATAGTGAGAAATGTGTTTCTGAAATTGAGAAAGTTGTGGCTGATTTTGAAACCAGATTCGGTGATTTTAAAACAATTGAAGACATTGTTCAATATATTTCTTATCCATTTAATATCGATTTAGATACGAAACAAACAGCAGAAAAAATCGCTAATTTACATCTTCCTAAAAGCCAGCTCATCAGAAAGAGATTTTTGGAAATATGTTTGCCGAGAAAAGTACCCAAATGTACAAAAATGCAGTGAACTTTTAAATTCCTGTTTTGGTTCTACATATCTATGCGAATTGGCCTTTCAAAGACGAAGAATCGCTGTACTCTTACGGACTTGCATACAGAAGATTCTTAGTATATCCCTGATTTTGAAAGCTTGGCGGATGACATGAAAACACAAACCTCACATAAATTAAAAATTTCAATATATATGTTAATTCAAAATAAGAATTCTGAATTGTGTTTAATTTTAAAATTTATAAACAACAATTTTCAATATGTGTTAATTAACTTTTTTAACCACGTGCAATGAAATTCTTGAGATGGTAGATAGCTGCATATTTTGAAGAAAAAAAGTAGATCGCATCACAAATTAAGTTGGCCACCCCTGCTATACATCATTGGCAAAACTTTAGGCACTAGCAGCAGCCTACGTTATTCCAAAAAACTTCACATCAGATTTTAGAATTACTACCAAATCCTTTTGTCTATCTACAGTCTTGGTTTGGCGATTACGTTATTCTAGGATTATTGTTACCCAGGTGCAAGAGCTAGCATTTTTCTGTACTGACATTTTCAGCCTATTCAAATAAGTTATCTAAATCAACTCTAGATGATCGAATGCAATCGCTCTTGTGTGTGCTTCATGTGTAGTGATGTGTTCTATTGGATTAACATCGATTTAGACGTCGCCTACCACCAGTGCGAATAGGAGAGGGGCCTGAAGTTTCTTCAGGTAAATTCTGGAGGTTTATTATTCAGATTTTGCTGATATATCATCAGAAATGTATTTCTACGCCATGTTTACAACATTGCCATCGCCATAGCGATAGCGTATATTGACTGCCGACGAACTTTGTTGGGTTCAATCCTTGTTATTTCAGCTGGCATTCTTAAAAAAAAATATTTTCTTGGCAACTTTGGACATTGCAGTTGCTTCGTGTGTTCATTGATTACACCACTCTGCATGGTTTTCAATGTTGTGAATTAATGGCTGTTTTTAAATCAATTTTTTACCGTGGTTTCAGTCTTTTCTTTCAAGTGCCGTTTGTTTTTTCACAAATCACTTAAGTTGATATCATTAATTGTATTATTGAATGTATTAAGTCAGGAGTAAATGCTGGGAATTTGTAAATTAAATCTTCACATGTTGGTAACACTGTCTTCAGTAATTTGTTTCTTGACCTTGATAGCTCCATACAACAGTGTACATCAATCTGAACTCAGTTTATTTTTGAAGTTATTGTGTCAAACTTGTGCTGAAGAGTGAGTAAAATGTTTTCACACAAGTGTTTGAATAATCTGAACTTATTTTGTTAGAGTTGTTGAAGTTATGTAGTCCTCAAGCAAAGACAAGATATTACAGACTTTGTAAAAATTGCGTATTGGGCTTATTTTGGAATGAAACTCAGTGAGCAAGATAAACAATGAATTCTACATAAAGTTCACCAAACCTGTGTTAAGCATTGAGATTGTGAAAAAGTTATAAAAAGGATGCTAACGGTTTTTAGGTGGTAGACTAAAAACCATTGTGAAGACTGTTACTTTTGCTAAGTTCCTGTAGAGGGATACAATGCAAAGAGTAACAAGGACATTGTGTATCCCAATATTTCATCAGCCATTAGAACAATTCCACATGGAAATAACCTGACGATTCCATGCCCTCCACTTATATTTGAGAATATAGAAGCAGAAAGTGCTTAAAGTGAAGCTTCTGAAGGCGAAACTGAAGTATACACGCCTGGAGACATTGAGTCCGGTCCTCAATTGTTTTCCAATTATCTGGTAAGAGATTTAAATTTACCAAAGGAGTCTGCAGAACTCCATGCTTCTAGACTTAAATCATAAAATCTTCTGGCATATGGGACGTTTTTCTCATGGCACAGACACAGTGAACAAGAGCTAGTTCCTTACTTTTCTAAGGACGATTCTATGGTTTTTGCAGCAAAATCTTCTTTTCTTCAAGAGGAGTGTTTCCATTTACAATGGGTTTCCTCAGCTTACAAGTTATTTTTTGGTAGGAATTTTTTCCCGCCATAAAGTGCGGTTCAATGTGTCTTGGTCGGTTAAGCCTGTACTCCATCCATCCATGTCTTCCTCTTCTCCTTCTTCGAGGAGTATCCATTCCAGGATAGCCTTTGGATATCTGGTTTCTTGCATCCGTTTTACATGTCCATACATGTTAAACGCTTTTCTTTGTGGACACGGACTCTTCAGGATAAAATTAATAGATCTGGGCATCGAATAAAACCCACTTTGCACATGCGGACAACCTGAAAGCTGGGAGCGTGTAATGTACTACTGTCCTTATTATGAGGATTACAGGACAAGATTAATATTTGTATTGATTGATTTATTGTAAACTCCACTGACCTTGTGGTCGTGCCGGAGTATAAACAAGAACTTTCTACTTTCTAAGACTGATCACAAAAATACACAGAAACCTACATCATCAGGAACATCTATTTCTGCAAGTTGAGCTCTACTATGATGCCCTTACTGAGTTTACTCAATCAACCTTCCAACTTAGACGTACTAATCAGACAACAATCGCCTAGGCAACAGTTCGACAGTAGTACAAAGGGAATACCACCTAACCCACTGCAAACCCGTATGGGATAGGATAAACTAGTGCTGCTGCCGGGGAGCAATATGCTGCAAAGCCCTTCCGATGTAGGATTAACTTCAAACCCTGCTGACACCTTTGGGTGTGGGATGACTCTGTACCTGTATACTGGAAAGTGGGTCAGGTGCTACAAACGCCTTCGGATGTTAAATGCCATATGACACCTCTTTGCAGGGTAACTCTTACCTGCAACCTTTTTTTTTCCCTTGTCCTAGGTGGGTGGGCTCCCCAGGCCAGTGGTTTCCAACCTTCATTTTCCCTTCTACTTGCGTTATCTGGAGGGCGCCTTCTTTCCACGTTCTTCTTCCTTCCTTCCCACTTTAACTTCCCCCCTTTTAGCTATCTCCCTCATTTACTTCCTTTTTTTATTTTTTTTTAACTTGGTCGCTGTCAGGAAGCTCAGGCGACCCTAGCAGAGGACAGCCAGAGTATTATAGGCAGCCTGGCTCACTTCTCAGTGGTGGTGGCGGGCAACATGGGGTCCCATTTGGGGCCCTGCGGCCATGAATCCAGAGACATAACAACAGAACATAACGCTACTTTGACACCAACCAGACATTATACCTTTTCTGGCTTTTACAGAAATTCTGTACTTATTCGCAAAGTACTAAGGCGCAGATTTGGGAAACCATCGATGGCGCCTTCCACAAAACACTATGTCACCATGCCAGGAGGTTGTAGTTTCTGTGTACGGTACACCAAGTAACTGCCACCTTCGAAGAAGACTTTCAGACAATCACTTTTATTCCAGCATATTTTCAAAACTTCTTGGACATTGCACCTCATCAGCCTTAACTTGACATAGCATTGGATTTACTTGCAAACAACAACTTCATAATTGCGACAGACTCACATGCTAACTCAACACCATCTACAACCCTAATACTGTACTGACTCTAAAGGTACAATAGGTACAATGGTGGATTGTTTGTGATTTGGTTTTTTAGCAACTAAGGTCATATTGCTCCGGGAATATGCGGTGGTCATTCCCTTGACCTTTCCGCATCCTCCGTATTTGGTGGCGACGGACTCGAACCCCGGTCTAATCAAGAAGAGTGTGCTATGCACTGCTGCTCCTTCCCACCTGGCTACGAAGGCGCCACAATGGTGGAGGACTTTCTTGCATCTCATGACATCATCTCGCTTATAGATGAAGCCAACAACTTTCTGTTCCACAATAGGACATTCCAATATTGATAACTAAGACTTCGGCTTTTTCCCTGGTTCAACACATCCACAACTGTATAGTACATGTCTATCTGACAACAAGAGATTACAGAGTGATTACCTCCTCCATCTCTAGTGGTATGCCTAATCCCAGCATTGCTTGCTATTCTGCTAAAATAGCGAAATGGGAAATATTCGGTTCCATCATAAAACAGTGTTTGGCACAATTCCGCTAGGGACTGTGAAACTTAAATTCTACTTATAAATCCAACGGTCTCAACAAACTATTACATAAAGCCACGCAAGCTGCTATGCAAAAAGGAAGCATCACCCTAAGAGCATCCCATGGTGCACTGCAGAACTTACTATGCTCCAAAATGAACTAGAGACTACTATAAAACACTTCCAAAAAGCCTGCAGAAATGGCCGGTTGGAACTTGCTATAGTTGTCCAAAAGCAACTTAAGATCCACAGGCGACAATATGTCGATGCAATTTATCATAAAAAACATCTTGGCAATTGCTGGTATAGAATGAAGGCAATAATAACCCTTGGGGACTTATCCACAAACTGCTCGGGCAAAGATTGGGCACCCCTGACATTATCAACAGGATTGTTGAAAATGGACATTGGAAACGACCAATTCTGAACAAAACACCACAACATGTTTCCATAGCAGAAGACAATGAGCAATACTTCCCATCACACAGTGAACATGATTTCTCTCTAGAAAAATTAGTAGCACTATCCCAAAAATAAAGTCTGGTAAAGTCTCTGGACTGGACTTGATTGAAGGGTAAGCCATCAAAGGAATGCGGACTATTGCTCTAGATATATTGAACGATCTGTACAACTCATTTTTCCATTAAGGAGTTTTCCCAAGTGGGTAGAAACATGCTAATCGAAAGTTACTTCCAATGTCTCTACAACCGTTTCTGTCCAAATTGCACATCACCCCATAACATCCCTTACCATTCTGGTAAGGGATGTTATGGAGTGATGCGACTTCTCCTGAAATATTTATAAACTAGTTACCAAGACAGAGCGCTAACTGTTCCCAATCAGTACTTCAAATTCACATTATTATTTTAGGGTTGCCCGTAATTGAATACATTAACCCGTATTTGTGTCTGTAAATTGCGTGTGTTCTATGGTCGATTGGATCCCAATAAGTACTAACTATTATGTTTAGGCCACCCGAATAATTAAATTCATCTGCCGTGCTGTATGTCTTATGTCTGTTAACTGCGTGTGTTCTATGGTCGATTTATCTGTTTTGCTGGACGAAAAACCGCAGTTTCTGGGGAAAAATCCTTGCAATCTATTCCTGAGACGGACAAACTCAGCCACGGAGTGAAAAAAGCCCATTAAAGTTCCTGGCGTCATCGAGAGGATTCTAACCGGGGCCTTTTCCACCCGGTGTGGGGAGGACGGTGACGATACCCCAGTGCTACCCTCGCGGACACTCCAATCAGTATGAGCGCCTCCGTAGCCAGGTGGGAAGGAGCAGCCATGCGTAGCACACGCTTCTTGATTAGACCGGGGTTCGAGAAGTCACCACCAAATACGGAGGATGCGGAAAGGTCAGGGAATGACCACCGCATATTCCCGGACCAATATGGCCTTAGTTGTTAATGCTCCTAAAAACCAAATAACAACAAAAAAAAAAAAAAAAAAAAAAATACCAGTCAGTATAGGTAGGTATAGGTATAGGTATGTTGAAGGTCTGACGGCTCCGGGGATTTCTCCCATCTCCGCGTATGTTCTGTGTATCGAGTGACAGTACCCTGTCTATGCCAGAGGTTTAAAAATAATGTATGAGTCATGTGGTATGTAGTTTGTTGTGCCCATTGTTCATCCGGCCTGTTGGCCGCCGGGCCCCCAGTGGGACCCGGCGTTACCATACCTAGCGACAGGGACGCCGACTGGGTGTACCAAGATACTAATTATACTCTAGCAGGTACTGCCACTTACTTTCCTAGGATTTCGGTGACAAGGACCTAAAATAAAGGTTGGAGTTATCGCTGTTGATTTAAGTAAAATTGCATTTAGAAAGCGCTGCGTGTGGTTTTACGCTGAAAGAACTATTTCTATAGGGCCTAAAAGGTCCGGCAAAATTTGATGTGATTTAAATTTGGACATGTGGGGCAGTCGCTGTACAAGAGAAAGTAATGGGAGGGAGGGTGTAGATGGGGGATGAAATAGGAAGAAGAGGGGGTCGGATAGGTAGGTGGCCCCCCATTTTCAGTGAGGCATGCCCATGCCCCACGACATGGGGAGGCGAGGAGAGGAGAAAAAATATGGGGAGGCGAGGAGAGGAGAAGAGCAAATACCCCCTCCCCCTCCCCGAAAAAAAAAAAAAAAACCGCAGAAGGGAGTGCAGTTTTGGGTCGACAGTAGGCCATCCAAATCATCCTAGAGTTTTGTCTTTCTGTGGTATGCTGAGTTTTTTTTTTTTTTTTTTTTTTTTTTTACTTGTTTGACCTGCATTCTTTCTAGTCGGGTTGCCTTTGGTATATTTCTATCATTGTTTTCCTTCTAAAAAATAGATCCTGGGCTTATTGACTGAGTGCCTTGTAGTCCTCTTGAGTGTCTAACAGTCTGGGTTCTTGGTTGTCTGGGATATATTGGATTGCCGTTATTAGGCGTAGTCGTAGGTCATCATACAAATCGCACTCAAACATTAAGTGTCTCCAGGACTCCGGGTTGCCACAGGGACAGTCCGCGTTATTTATGATGCCAAGTTGGTGAAGTTTAGCTTTAAACGGGCCGTGTCCTGTAAGGAGTAAGGTGGTATTTCGACAAGGGTGAAACCACGCTGGCGCCTTAGGGTACAACTTGGTGACAGTGGGGAGGAATCTTCTGGTCACTGCACCTTTTTCTGTGTTGCTCCATCTCCTCTGCCAAATCTGGACGAGGTGGTCGGTGATTCTTCTCTTATCATAGTTGCGGTCATTAGTGATGTCAGTGGTGAGGTCATACATTTTAGCTGATATGTTTCTGGCAAGATGGTAGAGCAGACCACAGCGGATAGCTTCGAGATCCAGGGGCTGAACTCCTACCAGGACTTGGAGGGCAGCCGTGCTAGTCGTTCTAGTTGCTCTCGACATAGTAAGGAGGATGGTCCTCTGAATGGTTTCGAGGATCCGTTTATTAACTTCTAGTGCCGCCCTCGCGTACCAGACAGGGGAACCATATGTGATGGCAGGGATGAAGAGAGCTTTGTAGTACAGAGACAGGGTAGTACGTCTGAGTCCCCAGTCCCTTCGAGTGACTCTAGCGACGAGGGCCGTGTATCTTCTTATCTTTTGTTTAATATATTCTAGGTGTGGCTTGAAATTTAATTTTCTGTCCAGGATTATTCCCAGGTATTTAATCTGTTCGCACAGCTTAACTGTTTTGTTCTCAATCTTAATTTGTGGTGGTCTCAAGTCTAGCGTACCTTTTAGCAGCACCGATTTTGTCTTGTCGGGTGCTAGTTTGAAGTGTAGCTTCGTCCAATCTAGCAGCTTTTGCAGGGCATCATTTGCTTGCATTTCTAAGGAGGATCTGCTGTCAGCCTCGATGGTCAAGACCAAGTCATCTGCCTAGGCCTGGGCCTCCACACCATCCAGATCCATGGCGAGAAATTCGTCTAAGACAAAGTTCCACAGGAGCGGCCCCAGGACAGAACCCTGGGGGCAGTCCCTGCGGACTGGGAGACTGAGGCATTTATATGGTGTGGTAACTTGCACTGCTCTATCAGCCAGGTAATCCTTCATGCAATAATAAAGATTCAATGGAAGGTTGGCAGCTCTGAGTCTCGCCAAGACTCTCGGCCACCAGAGGGTGTCGAACGCCCCAGCAAAATCCACTGCGATGACGAGGAAGTATTTCCTTTGACAATGGGTGGCTCTAGAGAGGAGGTTCTGTATTGCATCGATAGTGGATTTGCCAGGAGTAAATCCGTATTGCTTTGTCATGTTAGGATTTACTTCATTATAATGCCTTGTGATTCTGGTATGTAGCAGCCTTTCGAATATTTTACTGAGGGTTGGTAGCAGGGCTATGGGTCTGTAGGAACTAGGTGTTTCTGGTGGCTTTGTTGGGTTTTTTAGGAGAAAGTAATGTTTTAAATTTGCCTTTTCCCACTGTAGTGGAAATTTACCTGCTTCCAGGCAGCAATTGAATAGTTTTAGCAGTAATTCCGGTATATGTTCCGTTGCTTCTTTTGCCATCTCCGGTTCAATTAGGTCCATCCAGGGCATTTCTTATTTTTTGGGCGGCTTGCTGCATCCTGAATTTCTTCTAAGGTGAAGGGGGGTTCTATTTGGTCATTATTATAGCACTCCAATCAATACTGATTTAAGCTGTAAAATCGACTACAGAAGTAATTCTCCACATCTCTAGAATACGGAAGGATCTCTCAAAATGTCGTTGGAATCGCCATAAAATTTTAAAAGCGTTGACTCCGTCTGGGGGCCTAGTGTAATCAGATGAGTCAAACATGCAGGATGTTCTCAGGGGCTTTACAGCAGTAAAACTGATTATTTTTCAAACAGGAAACTAAACAATCCGTAATAACTTACACAGTACCACTAGCATTACATTCAAAGTTATTCCTAGGATTTATTTAAGATA
Source organism: Mastigoproctus giganteus (assembly GCF_048544385.1). Taxonomy (NCBI): domain Eukaryota; kingdom Metazoa; phylum Arthropoda; class Arachnida; order Uropygi; family Thelyphonidae; genus Mastigoproctus; species Mastigoproctus giganteus. Next base: position 173,355,105 of record NC_143575.1, on the reverse strand, counting down.
CCAAATTCCACAAAGACACCAGCAATCAATCGCTACGCTGGCTAAACGCAAATTTCTGCACATCTATTCTGCAATTTGAATTTATGTCCCATCAAGTAATTAATCTGAGCAAGAGGAAGAATCCCATTAGCATTGAAATTACTCGAACCATTCAAAACCTTAAACATCTCAATCAGATTACCTCGCAAGTGTCTAGGCTCGAGAAACTGCAAGTTGCAAAACTGAAGCCATTTTTGGTAAGAACACCCATTTGTTCCCCTCACCAATCTCATTTCCCTTCAATGTACTCGTTCCAGAAACTCTGCATCCTTCGAAATTGAGGCCTCCAGATCTCTATGCAGTAATCAAGGTGTGGCCTGACCATTGTCTTATACAGAGTGGTTCACTACCAGTGCGACAAACTTGCAGGAGGTGTAGGGGGCACAAAGACGAATCGGAATCACATAGCATTGCAATGTCCGAACTGCCTTCGTCATGCGGTAGAGGACGTTGAACGGGAGGTTGCGTCAACAGCGATCCCGATGGAAGTCAACATTTGCGAACCGGTTCCCGAAGCAGTAGGATGGACGAGTATTCAAACGTTGAACTGGCCGACATGCACCTCTCGTATGGAGCTGCGGACTGTACGGGCGTGCCGCTCTGCGCTTGTATCAGGAACGTTTCCCGCACAGGCGTGCTCCTCATCATACGATTTTCGCACGTGTGCACAGAAGGTTACGTGAGACTGGATGTTTCACGAGAGGTACCATGAATCGAGAGCGAACGACGAGGACGCCAGACAATGAGAAGAATGTCCTATCCGAGTACGAGTACTCGAGCGATAGGCCAATGATTGGGTATTTCCCAATCCACTGTATGGAGGATACTGTCAACAAACCAAATGAGTTCATACCATCTGCAACGTGTCCAATCATTGGAGCCTGCGGATTATCCACTCCGGAGGACTTTTGCTACTTGGTTTCTTCAGCAGAAACGGTTCGCAAAAGCTGACTTCCAGCGAGATTGCTGTTCACGCGACCTCCCGTTCAACGTCCTCTACCGCATGACGAACGCATTTCGGACCCTGCAATGCTATGTGATTCCGATTCGTCTTTGTGCCCCCTACACCTCCTACAAGGTTTTCGCACTGGTAGTGAATCACCCTGTATATATATGGATAATCAATTCCTTATCTCTGCTAGCAGAATTCCTGTATATCATTTATAAAACCCCATGAGCTGTCCTGGCAGCCTATCTGCACTCTCAGAATATTTCGTATCTCACTCTACAATAACCCATAGGTCTTTTGCATATTCCACTAAACTGAGTGAATTATTCACACAGTTGGTACGTTACTCTGGGGCTACTGCTAACCACATGCAGTATTTTGCATTTGTCATTTTTAAACTTCAGTTGCCACTTGTCCCCTCTGCCTAACTTTTCTCGATCCTGTTATAGTAACATACTGTCATTACTGTCACTAACAAGCCTACCAACTTTTGTATCACCTGCAAAATTGTATATTAATTGTGATATACCTTCATCAATATCATTGATAAAAATATAAAACAACAGTGGAACAAATATCGAACGCTGGGGGGATCCCACGAATTAATAATATCATTAACATTAACTTTAACATTAGTTCACGAAGAGGAATGTCCATTGATTACCACTCTCTGTCTTCTGCCACTCGACCATCATTTTAGCCATAACAACAAATTGCCCTTAATGCCACAGTACTATAATTTGTACAGGTTTCTCATATGTTATCGAGTTTTTTTTCAGTTCCTTTGTGACCACATCGTAGTAACCAATCAAATTGATCAGACAAGATGTCCCCTTAACAAACCCATGCTGTGTCTGAACTATAACTCCTTATTCTCTAGATGATCTTGAATTAATTATTTTTTAATGGCTCTATTATTTTCCCTGAAACAGAACTTACACTAACAGGTCTGTAATTACTCGTGATGCCCTTTGATCCCCCATTTGTGAAATGTAGCTACATCCACGCTACTCCAGTCCGTGGGGACTTCGCATGAATCCAAGGATTCTCTCATAATTATGGCTAAGAGCTGCTTATTTCCTTTGCTGTCTCCAGGCGCCTTTCTTATAACTTCAACAATTTCTCTTCCTCGCTTTTTCTAAGTTATTACAAATCATTTGGCTCCCTGTTAGAGTTTGATACACTTTTGGCCCCCACTTCTCTACAGAATTCCTGATGTGTGAATGTAGATGCAAGGTACTCATTTGTCAGCTACCCGAGTACGATCACCAACAGTTGAACCATCAATGTTAAGTGGACCAATCTGATTCATCCCCTTCCTTCTACAAGTTACACAAGTAAAGAAGTCTTTTCTGTTTTTAGCAAAGGATGCAAAGTTTTACTTCTTTGCTTAAGGTTTCTCGCAACTTTCTTTGGCTTGCCTAACTTCCAGTGTGACTGAATTACAGACTATCTTATATTTACAATTGGCTTCTGTGTCGCCTGATAAATTATAGGCATCCCATGCAGTTTTTTTCTCTGTCACGTGTTTCATTGTAGTATCTGACATTTTTCGGCCTAAACCTTGAACACTATTTCTTAGTTGGCATGAAAAGTGTTGTAGCTTCCATGATTAATTCATTGAATGCTTCCCATTTAGAATTTGCTGTTGATAACATCATCAGTTGATTCCGTTCTATAGAATTCAAAAACCGTCTTAGACAGCTTTGGGAATGCAAAAACCTTTCCCTTTACCCTTAATGGTAGTTATATTTTTAAGTAAATTGCACATCATACACTGTGATAATAATAATAAAATTCTTTATTCACTAAATTTTACAAGGATACGATCTCGTTAGAGAGGAATCTAATAATCTAATCGGAGACATTATACAAATTTACTTAAATACAAACTGCTAAAACAGAAAAACTGCAAAGAATGCATAGAACATCCATTGAATACAAAAAACTTACATATAATCGATAGTATAACAATATAATACATAGAACAACAATAGAATACATATAACATCCAGAGAATACAAAAATCCTATATCCACTGGATATTGATGGTTCAACTGTTGATGATCCTGCTCAGGTGGCTAACAAACTGAATGAGTATTTTGTCTACATTCACCCATGAGGAGTTATTCAGGGAGGGGAATGCCAGAGGTGAGTTAAACTCTGGCAGTGAGCTAGATGATTTTGTAATAACTGAGAGGAAAGTGGAGGAGAAATTGTTGAAGATAAACATTAAAAAGGCACCCAGGGTGGATAGGATTTATCCAGTTATATTAAAGGAGGCAACAAAGGAAGTAAGCAAACCCTTAGCCATAATTATAAGAGCTTCCTTGGATTCAGGGGAGATGCCCATGGACTGGAGATGTACAAATGTGACCCCAATTCACAAAGGAGGATCAAAGGGCGACACAAGTAATTAGAGACCTGTTAGTTTAACTTCTGTTCCAGAAAAATTAATGGAGGCACTGGTTAAAGAAACACTGCAGGATCATCTAGACAAGACTTCAGTTATAGTTCGAACACAGCATGGTTTTGTTAAGGGAAAGTCTTGCCTGACTAATTCAATTGGATACTATGATGTGGTCACAAAGCAACTGGATGCAGGGAAAAACTTTGATATCATATATTTGTATCTTAGAAAGGCTTTTGATACTGTTTCACCTGGAAGACTGCTGAACAAATTGGATCAGTGTGACATTGGAGACAAATTGCTGCTATGGATAAAGGGGTAGTTGTGTGGGAGAAGCCAGAGAGTGGTAATCAATGGACACTGCTCTTTATGGACTAAGAGTGGAGTCCCTTAGGGTTCAGTGTTGAAGATAAACATGTTCAGTCTTAGTGGAGTCCCTTAGGGTTCAGTTGGGTCAATTCGTGTTTTCTGTATTTATAAATGATATTGATGATGGTATATCAAGCTTAATTTACAAGTTTGCAGACGATACGAAGGTTGGCAGGATTGTTAAGGATACTAATGACAATACGCTGCTCCAACAGGATCTAGAAAAGTAAAAGCAGATGTGCTGAGGGGTAGCAAATGAGGATGAACATTGACAAATGTAAAGGTACTACATATGGGAAGCAGTAACCCCAGAGTGACGTATTAACTCTGTGGTACTACACTGACAGTGCTAGAGAACGAAAAGGACCGGGCGGGTAATTGTCCAGGCAGATATGAAGTTTTCTCAGCAGTGCAGACGGTCTGCAAGAGTAGCTCATAGTGTCTTGTCAATGATATACAGGAATTTTTCTAGCAGAAATAAGGAGGTGATTATCCCCTTGTATAAGGCAATGGTCAGGCCACACCTTGAGTACTGTATATAGGTCTGGAGGCCTCATTTTAAGAAGGATGTAGAGCTGTTGGAACGAGTACATAGAAGGGCAACAAGATTACTGAATGGAACAAAGGGCTGCTCGTCCATTATCACCCCTAAGGCTTAAATTTGGCAAATTACAATGTCTGGAGACTAGCCACCAGCGAGATGACCTCATTGAGGTGTATAAAGCCTTGATTGGTTTGAGCATGCTCAATGCTGATGGGAATCTTCCTCTTGCTCAGAATAATCGCCTGAGAGGGCATAAATTCAAATTGAGGAAAGACAGATGTAGAAAGATAGATGTGCGGAAGTTTGCCTTTAGCCAGCGGCTAGTTGTTTGGTAGAACAGACTTCCATCCATTGTTGTGGAAGTTGATAGCTTAAATAAATTTCAGGCTGAGCTAGACAGGTATTTGGAACAAACGGAGGGGTGAAATCGGAATGGGTTTTTTTTTTTTTTTTTTTTTGGCTGATGCTGCATAAGCTTGCTTTTTTGCATCATATGCCTCTACAATGCTAATGCTAAATCACAGCGAATATCTAGCTTTCTCCAACATACGTTAATTAACATAAATAGCTTTGAGTTATCGATAATTATAGGACATCTTTCACATGGAGTCAGTTTTAGTATTAATGATAGTTACAGGAATGGTGACTGCACGTGAATGCGGATTTTCTGCTTTTTTCCCTGTATGCCAAACAATGAACCACTGATCAAAATTAATGTCGGCAAAGCTCAGTGTGCCGATGATGCTGTTGAAAAAATGCCGCTTGAAGGTCGAGAGTTTCTGCAGGTTTAAGCAGAGCACTGGAGGGTTTCTTTGAGCTCTACCCGGGATTTTCCAGAACACGAATTCACAGATGATGAATTCGTGAACTGCGGAGCACAGATTGAGTTGAGTGTCATTGTGAGCTCCGCGCATATGCCAAGTGCTGTGCCTGGGTGTAGCTTAAATTTTTACAGAGCTGTGATCTTGATGTAGGGAAGGTGAGCCCAATTGTTCGCCTACTTGAGGAACCAGAATTCTAGACTCCAAAGCGTCTTCAGGCTGGACAAAAGAGCTGCAGACCAGACTTCAATACCGTAACCGATGATTCAATATCGTAACTGAAGTAGTAAAAAATAAATTTCCTGACTGTTTCTTTATTATGCGATCTATAGAAGTCGAGTTTCATACTCCAGAAGGCCCGAACTGCTTTTGAGCGCAGTTGCTCGATTTCATTCTTATAAGTAAGATTTTCGACCATTATCACCCCTAAGAATTTAACTTAATGAATGGCGACGAGAAGAGTCCCCGCAATTGAGGTCGAGAGACTGCTGGATTGAGGTCTGCTTGTGCTCTCGATGAAAAGATGATATACTTTGATTTTTTCGGGTTTAGTTATAGCCCAAAAAAGGAGGCGTATTTACAGGAGGACAGACTTCAATAGATACTTTACCAAGTCTGGTGAGGTAAAGTCTAAAGTGTGTTTAGCGTCTAAGAGCAGGACCTCTGGTTTCCCACATCTCCACGTAGTATACTTTGTCGTGTGTTACATACACTGTAATGGCTAGATGTTTAAAAGTGTAGGGATATTGTTAAGTGTAGTGTCATATACCATTGTTCAACTGACCATTTAGCCTAGAGACCCCTATTGGGTCCATAGGTCCTTGAGGATGTCAGAGACATTCTCTCAGATATGCCAGACAAGTTGTACTGACCACATGGGAGTCTAAAACGCTGATGGAACTGATATTCGGTTGACATTTAAGGTTCGGACGGTCTGTGACAGCCAAATCCTCTGCTTGCACCTTCAGGATGGTAGGACTGTTAGTAATCCTGGGTATAACCTCCATACAAAAGCTCACTCTGGGTGACTACTCAGAACGAAATACTCAGGTATGAACCAACGTCAGCAGATGTTGAAGTGTGGCGCCCACACCACATTAGCATTAGCATTAGTAGAGGCATATGATGCAACAAAGCAAGCTTATGCAGCATCAGCCAAAAAAATATAAAAAAAAACTTCCACTTCACTCCTCCGTTCGTTCGAAATACCTGTCCAGCTGAGCCTTAAACTTATTTAGGCTATCAACCTCCACTACAAGGGATGGAAGTCTGTTCCACCAACCAACCACCCGCTGGCTAAAGGCAAATTTCCGCACGTCTATCCTACATCTGTCTTTCCTCAATTTGAATTTATGCCCTCTCAGGAGATTATTCTGAGCAAGAGACAGAATCCCATCAGCATTGAGCATGCTCAAACCATTCAAGGCTTTATACACCTCCATCAGATCACCTCGACGGTGCTTAGCCTCCAGACACTGTAATTTGCAAAACTTAAGCCTTTCTTCGTAAGAGCACCCCTTTGTTCCATTCATTAATCTTGTTGCACTTCTCTGTACTCGTTCCAACAGCTCTACATCCTTCTTGAAATGAGGCCCCCAGACCTGTATCCAGTACTCTAGGTGTGGCATGACCATTGCGTTATACAAGAGAATAATCACCTCCTTATCCCTGCTAGAAAAATTCCTGTATATCATTGATAAGACACCATGTGCTACTCTTGCGGCCCGACTGCACTGCTCAGAGAACTTCATATCTGCCTGCACAATTACCCCCAGGTCATTTTCATTCTCTAGTACCACAGAGTTTATACGTTGCTCTGGGGTTGCTGTTTCCCATATGTAGTACTTTATATTTGTCAATGTTAAACTTCATTTGCCACCTCTCAGCCCATCTGCTCAACCTTTACAGATCCTGTTGCAACAGCATAGCTTCAGTAGTCTCCTTAACAACACTGCCAACCTTTGTATCGTCTGCAAACTTGGACATTAAGCTTGATATACCATCATGAATATTATTTATATATACAGAAAACAATAATAGAACCAACACTGAACCATGAGGGACCCCACTAATAACATTAGTCCACGATGAGCATTGTCCATTGATAACTACTCTCTGATTTCTCTCCCTCAATCACCCCTTTATCCATAGCAGCAATTTGCCTCCAATGCCACACTGCTCCAATTTGTGCAGCAGTCTTCCATGTGCAACAGTATCAAAAGCCCTTCTAAGATCCAAGTATATAATATCAAAGTTATTCCCTGCATCCAGTTCTTTTGTGACTGCATCATAGTATCCAATCAAATTGGTCAGGCAAGACTTCCACTTAACAAACCATGCTGTGTCCCAGCTATAACTGAACTCTTGTCTAGATGATCCTGCAGTGCTTCTTTAACCAGTGCCTCCATTAATTTTGCTGAAACAGAAGTTAAACTCACAGGTCTATAATTACTTGTGTCAGCCTTTGATTCTCCTTTGTGAATTGTGGTCACATTTGGACCTCCAGTCTATGGGTACCTCCCATGAGTCCAAGGAACCTCTCATAATTATGGCTAAGGGTTTGCTTACTTCCTTTGCTGCCTCCTTTAATATAACTGGTTAGATTCCATCCACCCCAGGTGCCTTTCTTGTGTTTATCTTCAACAATTTCTCCTCCACTTTACTCTCAGTTATTACAAGATTATCGAGCTTACTGCCAGAGTTTAATACACCTCTGGCATTCCCCTCGCTGAATAACTCCTCATGTGTGAATGTCGATGCAAAATATTCATTTAGTTTGTTAGCTACCTGAGCAGGATCATTAACAGTTGAACCATTGATATCAAGTGGACCAATCTGATTCATCCTCTTCCTTCTAGAGTTTACATAAGTAAAGAACTCTTTGATGTTTTTCTTTGCTTTTCTTTCCTTCTAGAGTTTACATAAGTAAAGAACTCTTTGATGTTTTTCTTTGCATCTCTTACCAAAGATTTCTCGTAATCTGCCTTCGCCTGCCTAACCTCCTTTGTAACTTGGTTACAGATCAACTTATATCTATCATAGGCTTCTGTGTCACGTGTTAATTTATATGTATCCCATGCATTTTTCTTCTCTGCCATATGTCTCATTAATTCATCTGACATCCATTTAGGCCTAAACCTTGAACAATATTTCTTAGTTGGTATGTAAAGCCTAGTAGCTTCCAAGATAAGTTCTTTGAATGTTTCCCATTTTGAATTTGCTGTTGGTAACATCATCAGTTGGTCCTACTGTATAGAATTTTAATACTGTCTCAGACCATCGTAGTCGCCTTTACGAAAGCAATAACCCTTCCCTTTACCCCTGATGGTAGTTACCTCTTTGAGTAAATCCCACTTCAGCACACTGTGATCACTGCCACCTAGTGGTTCCTCTATCTGCAGATTCTTAATCAGAGGCTCTAACTTAATAGTTTGAGTTTGAGTGGTTTTTCCAGTCTTCGTCTAAGTAGCTGCTTAAAGACCTTGCTCAGCACAGAGAAGAGAAGAGAGCAATAGATCTGTACGAGTCAGGTCGATCGTGCGTTTAGTTGGGTTTTTGAGTACGAGCCGAATGAACGCAGTTCTGAATCAGTTGGAAGCCATCCCTTTAGCAGGCAATGGTTTAAAAGGTTCAGCAGCGTTTCAGGAACGAATTCGGGGAACTATTCTAACTATTTCGGGCTCGAGCATGTCCAGGTCTGGTGGTTTGTTATTTCTCAGTCTCCCGATGACCATAGAAAAATCCTCGGCAGTGAAAGGCTCTTCCATGAGTGTTGAGTTATAGTTGTTATTGGCGAGGCAAAGTTGCTGTTGTTCATGAGAGTTAACATCCGGTGGCGGTTTGAAAGAGTGGTCAAGTATGTTTAAAATTGAATGCTGCCTGGTAGTGGTCGTGTTGCCTTGTGCAGTGATCGTGGAGCAGATAACTTCGCATCTTGGAAGTTTATTTGTTCTTACCTTGAACACAATACCCCAGAGGTAAGAGTTATGGACTGTTGATACCAAGTACTCCCTGGACAGTCTTTCACGCTTCCTGATCATCGCGTTGTAGGCGTTCTGAGCCTCTCTGTACTCCTGCGGGAGGTTGCAGGCGACTCTCTGAGTCACCTGCGGCCCGTTGGAACGCCCGTCACTTTTGGTTTACTTCCCGTCTGAGAGCCTGAAGCTCCTCTAACCACCAAGGGACCGCCCCAGAAATGGAATTTTCCCGTTTTATTGCTGTATTTCCAGCTTTTGCAATTATGTCCGTGACCTTGCGCTGATGGGAGTCTGGATGCTGGTCTTTCACGTTCTCGATTTGTAGACATAGTACTGTATTCCGTTGTTGAGGGTTCTTTAAACAGGTTCCAGTCAGCTTTGTTCAAAGCGTATCTGTGTTGCTCCTGTTTGTGCATAGTGAACTGAGTGATAGATCTGTACATATTAAAAGTTATGGCTCGATGGTCTGAGGTGGGGCAGCCCTCCCACACAGTCCAATCCGACGGAAACCTAGCAAATGACCTGGTAGAGAGAGAGGATCACATCAATTGTGGCTTCCCAAAGTGAGCTAGAAAACGTGGGCAGGTCTATTAATGACATCCAGACCGCTATTATCCTGGACATTTTCCAACCGCTTCCCATTTGTAGGTCCTCTACTCTCTGGGATCTCACTATGCTAGAGCACGGTGCAACAAGTTTGGAATTATAATCTTTGCACCCGCTAGTTCTGTTAGGATGTATTGTAGATACTGGATTGCAGGTAGGATGTCCTCTCCTGACTTGCAGTACAGGGAAACGGTGTAGAAGTTTCGCAGAGAGGAGATAATGTGGGCTCAGACGCCCATGGAGAACGGAGATCAGATGTCTATGTCACAGTCAAGTGAGGATTCCTCACAGCAGTCGCTGCTCAGGGTGTCACAGCAGGAGCCTGGACAATTTTGTACGACAGGGGGGTATCCCCCATTTCGGATGAATGTAGGGTTCTTGTATTAAGAGGATGTTAATGTTTTTCTCATCTGCTTTCTGTCAGAGTTGTCAGACAACGGCCTTTGCCCGCTGCGGGTTTATTTGCAGGAATCTTATCTTGTTGCTGTTATACTGTTTATGCAGCATCCCCATAATTTATCTGTTGTTGGCGCGTGCTCTTGGCCTTCATATAGACTGGACATTTATTATCCCGAAAGTGAGTGGGTATGAGGCAGTTTTTGGCTTTTACATTTAGCACAGATTAGTTAGTTGGCCTTGTTCAGGCTGGTTCTATTGCTGTGGCCTTTCTCAGCACAGTGACCGCAGGTCTGTTCTGTCTGGGTGCACGTGTGGCTCGTGTGACTAAAGCAACAGCATTGAAGCATTTTGGAACCGCTACATGTTCCTTGTAGCGGCGGGAGCTCCAATTTATGTACACTCGATTGTGGTGGGTCAGCATGTGCCAGGCTTTTGGTGCAGTTCTACAACCCAGTTGAAGGAAGTGCCAGTTTTAGACATTGTTTGGTACTTTATCAGGTTAGTCAGATCCTCTTTTGGGAGTGCTTACTGGAGGTTACGCTTATACACTTCACCTCAAATGGTGTTGGGGTTCAGGCCTTTGTCGATGTCGAAAATTACTATCGAGGGTCCCTTTTTACGTGGAGACTCAACTAGATGGCCCCGGGTGAGTATCTTGGCGTTTGTTAATATCATATCAACGTCGTCTTTCGAGTCAGTTTCTATAATGATACCCGTATTTCGGGTCTTTCGGATGGATTTTATTGTAGTGTTTCTGAGGTCATCAGTAAGGGAAGCGATTACAGTCTTCTTAATCTTCTGGCTTGTTTTTACTCTTGCTGCTTTGTCGTCTCTTTGCGGTTGTCTAGTGTGGGGCCCCTGGGATCCCCGTGGCTTTTAGGCTCAGTTTGTGAGCTGGTTTCCGATTGAGTTACCACCAGTCTTGTTTTTATTTTTGAATACCGATATCGGCCGGACATTTTCGGAATTATCCAGGACTTCAATGTCAGGTTGGTCACTTTTTGTGCTATCAGTGGGTTTTTGAGCGCTCGATGGCTGTTCAGTGCCGTCACAACTGAATTCAGTCGGATTTGTGCTGGGTGTATCCATATTCTCAGATTGATTGGAAATTTTCGTTTATCGGGAATGTTCGAGAAGCCCAGATTATTGTTGCACCCTCTAGTTCTGTGCACATATAGAGGTTGAGAAATGGCAAAATTTGGTGCCTATCCCAGGTTCATGCTTTGGTTTATGCTTTGGCATAAGTTAGTGAACGTGTAACCTCTTTATATGAGGAAATAACAATAATTCGTTTCTTCTACAGGAGAGCTGAGTTTATTTAATTTACATTACAAATATAAAGAGTTTAAATTTTATGTGCTGTCGTTCGATTTTAGTTATACATTGTTCCATTTTTTTTTTATATATATATATATATATATATATAGGGGGCACCACAATATACATAATTCAGAGGGTGAGAAACTTGGTTGTAAAGCAATTTTGAGTAGTGCAGAATGTGATATCAGAAATAGTGTCGCATGTTTTTGCTTTGGCTACTTATAAACACGCAAAATCAATTTTTAGATGAATCAGGTAGTGTAGCATATGCTGATGAATGATGATTTATATTTAGTTCTATGGTGGATTTGGGATATTGCCCAGTTTTAATTATCCATCCACTACAAACTCCCATATTATGCAATCGGCTTGTGTAATTAAACATAAATATTGCAAACTGTATTGGTATTACAGAAAAATAAATAAGAAAAAAACGAAAAATTCAATAATCACTACAGACGCTAATTTTTCGGAAGCAGCTAATTTTTTGTTGCTTAGAAAAAAAAAAAAAAAAAATCGCGAATAATCACAATACATGTTATTTTGGGTGAGGCTGTAAAATGGGTCATTATAAGTAATAATATGAATAATTTTTAACTCAAAAATTTTCCCCCCAAGATTCCATGCGCAGCATTCCTCTGAATGTAAACATCAGTAAATGATACTGGAAGAGCAGAGTAGTACTGTTTCGTGATGGCAACCGCTTCTGATGCAAATGAAGTTCAGCCTTTTGGGGCTAATGATGATGTAAACGAAGTTCAGCCTTTAGGAGCAGAAGACGATGTTGTTGACGATAATGTGAGATCAATTTTTATTTAATTTTTGAAACAAAACGTGGCATTTAAATCAAGAGCGTAACTACAAATTTCCCCCCTCCCCCGCGCTAGATTTACGAACTGGTCCTTCCGTGCTCTTTCGAACAACGATGGCAAATTAACTATCCGTTCTGCTGTTCTCCTCCCCCACCCCCAACCGTGGTGTTGAATCCGGAGCCTGATAGTTTTGTCACTAATTTAAAATTTTAAAAAATTAGGAAACGTCCATTTTGTAACATGTTGGCATAAATTTAAAGAAATAGAGATGTGTTGAATGGTTATTAAGGATTTTATCCATAAATAAATATATGGAAGAGTTAAGAATAAATCTTCATAATGTAAAGTAATCACATTTTCCGGAGTCCAAAGTGTTACACATCGTTTTATAACTCAGCCGTGTCGTAAGGAGGATGCATGTTTCCGTTACGAAAATTTTTATTTATTATATTTTTGTAACTGTTTTAGAAAAAGTAGGACCCCTGAGCATCCTATTGATGTGGTGTATGCATGTGAACAAGTGTTGAATATTGTTTCAATTTATTTTGTACTGTAATCATTTTGTGTTAATGTTATATTCGTTTTAAATTCTGGAGAGTATCATACGGAAGTGTTCTACCTGTCATAGAAGTGTTCTACATGTCGTATTGAGGTAAATTTCTCTTATATTATTCTTCTACAAAATTATGTGTGTTAAGATTCAAGAAATATAGGCTTGGCACATCCAAGGTCCCGAGCTGGATATCATCATTCATCTCTTTCTTGGTGAATTCTCTCTCTCTCGCTCTCACTCTCTCAGGATAACTCGGAAAATTTTTTTTTGGCCAGTGCAGCATAAGCCTTGGGCTTCCTTGCACCATATGGCTAATAATAATAAATAATAATAATAATAATAATAATATGACTACAAAAATCACCTCAGTCACTGCTTGTGTATGTAGTACACTGATGCACTTGCTTAAATAACATTTTTGGTAGAATTGAATTTATTAAAAAACATTGTTTAATAAAATAAAAGTATCATTGTTAAAATAGTGAAGGATAAAGAATTTTTTTAAAATTGCTTTATTTTGTAGTAATGGCATGTTTCAATATACATCAACATACCTTGCTTTCTCTTTCTTTGATCCAAGAAAGAAGTATTCTGCTTTTGGGAAAAAAAAAATGCATGTGTTTTTTTTTTGTAAATATATACTTTTTGTTTCCACATGTGGAAAATAATTATATATGTGCATACTTGTGAAAGGTTTAATGAAACTAATTTTGTTCTGTTTACCAGTCTGTAATACTTAATAAATATAGCCTACTTGTGAAGTTGCACTTCAATATTTTTATGCTTTCCTGCAGTATGCTCTGTTTTGTGACTTAAGTTTTGGGATCCAGGTTTTTTTTTTTTTTTTTTTTTTCAGGGAAAGGAGATAGTGAACATTAAATATGGTTCATTCTAATTTTTGTTTATTTAGTTTTTTGCAGTTATTACTGGATCCAACTAAACTTGTACCTGTACTTTTCTTTCATAGGTAACAATATTAAAAAACCATCCTTATGATGAAAAAATTGAAATAGGAGAAGAGACAAGCGAGTTAGAAGGTAATGTGTTGCAAATTTATTTGTATACTATTTCTTTTATTTGCAGTGTGAGTACTCCTGACTACCATTATTGTATATTTTCCCACAGAATGTAGCATTAGCATTAGTAGAGTCATACGATGCAAGAAAGCAAGCTTATGCAGCATCAGCCGAAAAAAAACAAAAAAACTCCCATTTCACTTCTCCATTCATTCTAAATGCCTGTAAAGCTCAGCCTTAAATTTATTTAGTATTTAGGCTATCAACTTCCACAACAAGAGATGGAAGTTTGTTCCACCAGTCAACTACCCACTGGCTAAAGGCAAATTTCCACACATCTATTCCACAACCATCTTTCCTCAGTTTGAATCTATGCCCCCTCAGCTTCTTAATCTGAGCAATAGGAAGAATCCCTTCAGCATTCATCTTGCTCAACCCATTCAAGCGTTATACACCTCAATCATATCATCTCCAGGTGCTGCAATTTGCAGAACTTAAGCGTTTCTTGTGCGAGCACCCCTTTGTTCCCTCACCAATCTTGTTGTCCTTCTTTGTACTCCTTCTAGCAACTCTAAATTCTTCCTAAAATGAGGCCACCAGACCTGTATACAGTACTCAAGGTGTGGCCTGACCATTGCCTTATACAACAGGATAATCACCTCCCTGTCCCAGCTAGCAAAATTCTTATATATCATTGACAAGACTTCATGACCTGCCCTGACAGCCCATCAGCACTGCTCAGCGAACTTCATATCTGACTGCACAATTCCCCCAGGTCTTTTTCACTGTCCACTTCCCTGAGTGTAGTACCACACAGTTGGTACATTTCTCTTGGATTTGCAGTACTTCTCAGTCCATTTGCCCAACTTATCTAGATCCAGTTGGAGTAGCATACTGTCTTTACTATCGTTAACAACCCTGCCAACCTTTGTATCATCTGCAAACATGGACATTAAGCCTGATATACCTTCATCAATATCATTGATGAATACACAAAACAACAATGGGCCCAGCACCGAACCCTGGGAAACTCCACTAATAACATTCGTCCACGAAGAGCAGTGCCTTTGATTACCACTCTCTGTCATCTCCCACCCAACCATACCTTTATTCATTGTAGCAACTTACCCTTAATGCCGTACTGCTTTCATTTGTACAGCAGTCTTCTATGTGCAACAGTATCAAAAGCTTTCCTGAAATCCAAGTATATGATATCAGAATTATATTTTGCATCCAGTTCCTTTGGGACCACATCATAGTATCCAATCACATTGGTCAGACAAGACCTCCCGTTAACAAAATTAAAGTGTTTCGTAACTATTCCTGCAGTCTTGTCTAGATGATCCTGCAGTGCTTCTGTAACCAGTCACTCCATTGTTTTCCCCGGAACACAAGTTAAACTAACAGTCTATAGTTACTTGCGTCACCTTTTGTGAACCCCTTTGTGAATTGGTGATACATTTGCACACCTCTAGTCCATGAGAACCTTCCCTGAGTGCAAGGAAGCTCTCATAATTATGGCCTATGGGTTTGCTTACTTCCTTTGCTGCCTCCTTTAATATAACTGGATAGATTCCGTCCACCCCAGGTGCCTTCCTTATGTTTAACTTAAACAATTTCTCCTTCACTTTGCTCTCATTTATTACAAAATCACTTAGCTCTCTGTTAGAGTTTGATAAGCTTCTGGCATTCCCCTCCTTGAATAAATCCTATGTGTGAATGTAGATACAAAATACTCATTCAGTTTATCAGCTACCTGAGCATGATCATCAATAGTTAACCCTTAAGTGGTCCAATCTGATTCATCCCTTTCCTTCTAGAGTTCATAAGAACTCTTTGCTGTTTTTCTTTGCATCTTTTTCCAAAGATTTCTTGTAATCTGCCTTTGTCTGCCTAACCTTCTTTGCGACTTGATTACAGACTATTTTATATGTGCCGTAGGCTTCCATGTCACTTTATAATTTATATTCATCCCATACGTTTTTCTTCTCTGTCATGAGCCTCATTAATTCATCTGATAGCCATTTTGGCCCAAACCTAAACAGTATTTCTTAGTTGGTATGAAAAGCCTAGTAGCCTCCAAGATTAAGTCCCTGAAGGCTTCCCATTTAGAATTCAACATTGGTAACATCATCAGTTGATCCCACTGTATAGAATTTAAAAACTATCTGAGACCTCTGTAGTCACCTTTACGAAAGCAAAAGACCTTCCCTTTACCCTTGATTGTAGTTACATTTTTAAGTAAATCCTACATCAGTACATTGTGATTACTGTCACCAAGCGGTTCCTTTATCTACAAATTCTTAATGCATGAAGAATAATTGTTGATAATCAGATCAAGAGTATTACTCACTCTGGTTGCCCTCGGACATATTGCTGTAGAAAACAGTCATACAATAAACCTACAAATGACTTGCTAGTATGTGAGTGACCAACCCAGAAGTTCCAGTCAATATCTGGAAAGTTAAAATCCCCCATTATAAGACATTTTCATTTACTGGCCCACTCTGTTTCTCTGCACAATTGCCCATTATACTCATAAGATTCATTAGGCCTATAACATACACCTACTCTCATTTTCCCTTTCCCAGTGCTCATGTCACACCAGACTAACTCAACATTGCATTGTCCACCAATGTCAATTGGATGCACTTCCTTAGATTTTGTTTCTTAACTAACAGCATAACCTCTCCTCCCTTCCTGTCCTGTCTATCCTTTCTGTATACACTGTACTCCCCAAATTCCAATTCTGCACTGCTTATATCTGTGTGGCACCATGTCTCTGATATCCCAACAATATCCGCCTTTGATATCTTCAAACTCAAATTTATTAACTATACTCCTTGCATTGGTATACATGCAAGTATACATGCACCTGTTTTTGAATGTATACTTGCATAACACAGTCCACTTGTCCGTGTATAAAACTTGATCTAGAAAATATTTTCTACTTCTTAATCCAAAATAGTTAATATACACAGATTTGCAAAGTGCCTTATTAACCATGCAAAATCACCCCACCTACTCATCCTCATCCCTTATTAAAGCTCAACAGAAAATAACTGGTTTAACTCAGCAAGCATCCGCAAAAGATTGCCTTCTGTTGGATCCCGGGCTATACTGGAATACCAGGAAATGAAATCGTGGATGATGCTATCAAACATCCATCCAGCACAGCCACAACTAATTTTCTAGTATCATTCACTGATTACAAAATGAATACACAAAGTAGATGTAAAGGATGATGGACATTCAGGGGTAAAGGCGAATACATACTCATTCAAATTAAACCTGTATGAATATTATGGGCTTCCAACTTCAATACAGACAAACAAGAAGTAATCCTAGCTAGAATCCGAATACCATACTCATATGACCTATCTATTCCTTTTATTAGGAAATTGCCATTAGCATCAGTTGAGCCATATGATGCAATAAAGCAAACTTATAGAGCATCAGCCAAAAAAAAAAAAAAAAAAGAAACCTTCCCATTTCACCCATCTGATCACTCCAAATGTTTGTCTAGTTCAGCCTTAAATTTATTTAAGCTATCAACTTCCACAAAAACAGATGAAAGTCTGTTCCAGCAATCAGCTACCGGCTAAAGGCAAACTTCTGCACATCTATTCTACAACTGTCTTTCCTCAGTTTGAATCTATATCCCCTCAGGTTTGTAAGCTGAGCAAGAGGAAGAATCAGGTCAGAATTGAGCCTGCTCAACCCATTTAAGGTGCTACTCAAATGTTCCCAAAATTTTAATGTTGTGCGGAAACTACGTGTAGTATGGACTTGTGGTGCCATGCATGCATTGTTTGTGAATGAGTGTGCCACTATGCAGTTCTTTGGCAGTGTGTTTTGCATAGTTTGTGATTGTTGGTATGGCTGATGTGAGAGAGCAACATGCTTGCATCAAGTTTTGTTTCCTTCTTAACGATACAGCAGCAGCAGAAACCCACCAGGCTGTGGTGTGTTCAAGAATGGCCCCCTTTGGTTCTTCCCCGAACCGCAGCACTCCCACTACTTTGTGCCCATTGCTTTGCTGTTGTAGCCTGCGGCATGATTTCCATTTAAATACCATTTAATTGATCAACAATGAAAATTAATAAAATTAATCGATTTAATTGATTAACTGACAATACTACACTAAGCTAATAGATTCCTAAATGCAGTGATAATTCTCATGCTATCAAATTTTACGTTATACCTTACACTGTCAAGTTCAAGATAGACATTACGCAATATCCTTACAATTGCAGTTTAAATTAGTGATATCTTTACTAAAAAGTAAAATTTCTTAGCTAAAATATAAATAAATAAATATATGCCTAAAAGTGATTAGAATCTTTGAGCTATTTATTTATATACAATTGAACCCTACTATTCCACTGCACTACTAGTTACATGTTACAATATTTATACCAAAATACGAATAAAATATTGCTACAAATAGTAAGTTGTAATTTACAAAATTGCTAGTTAAATTTAAAAGTAAAAGATACTGAACTTGACTAAGACTATGAAACTATTTGTCAAACACAATTTAATATGTTAATTAATCAAAAAGACAGTAAAAATTTCAAATAAACTTATCCATTCCCATAAGCTCAAAATTCTTCGACCATTCACGTGTACTCTCATCTGATAGCCACTGATCAAGTGATTTTGCCTACTGAAAGAATATTGAAAAAGTAAGGACAGAACAAATGAGTAGTAGTAGTAGTAGGGGCATATTATGTAAGAAAGCAAACTTGTAAATAATCAGCAAAAAAAAAAAAAAAATCCCCATATCACCTTGTTCTGTCCATCCCCTCCAATAATTTGTATAGTTCTTCTTTGAATTTATTCAAATTACCCACTTCCACATCAACAGATGGAAGTTTGTTCCAACACTCAACCACTTGCTGGCTGAAGACAAACCTCCGCACATGTCTTGCAACCAGCCTTCCTCAGTTTAAATTTATGCCCCTTCATGTGTGTAGTCTTAATAAGAGGAAGAATGCCATCGGTATTGAGCTTGCTCAATCCATTCAAAACCTTAAACACCTCAATCAGCTCACCTTGCAGGTGCCTAGTCTCCAATCACTGCAATTTGCAGAAATGAAGCCTTTCTTGGTAAGCCCACTCTTTTGTTCCCTTCACCAGTCTCATTCCCCTTATCTGCATTCCAACAGATCAATGTCCCTCCTAAAATGAAGCATCCAGACTCAAGACGACATCTCAAGTATGTGGCCTAACCCCCTTGTACAGTGTGATAATCACCTCCTTTGCTCAGCATTGCTCAGAGAACTTCATATCTGACTGCACAATTACCCCCAGTTTTTTTTTTTTTTCCCCACTACTGTGTTTGTAGTATCACACAATTTGTTTGTTAATCTGGAATTACTGCTGTCCATATACAGTACCTTGCATTTGTCAATGTTAAACTTCATCTGCTATTTCTCAGCCCATCTGCCTAATTTTTTTAGAACTTATTGCAATAGCTTACCCTGATTAATGTCATTAACCACCCTGAACAGTGGTGTCCAGCTATAACCACTCTGTCTTCTCCCACTCATCCATCCCCTTTATCAAAAGCAGTGACATGTCCTTAGTGCCACATTGCTCTAATTTGTATGGCGATCTTTTATGTGAACAGTATCAAAATTATTTTTTGCATCCAACTCCTTGGATGAAGTAACAAGGTTGGTTAGACAAGATCTTCCTTTGCTGTTTGTATCCCTTAATATAATTGGACAGATCTGATCCAATCCAGCTGCCATTTTTGTGTTAAACTTCAATAATTGCTCTTCCACTTTCCTCAGTAATCATAAAATCATTTAGCTTCACGTTAGATTTTGATCAACCTCCGGCATTCACCTTCCTAAAGAATTCTTCATCCATGAATGTAGATGCAAAATGCTTAATCAGTTTGTCAGCAACCTGAGCAGAATCATCAACAGTTAAACCTTCAGCATCAAGTGGACCAACATTTTTCTTCAAATTAAATTTTACTGTTAGTTTCGGTTCCATTATTGAGATTTTACCATGTTATTTTTGCTTACGAATGCATAACATTATGATTTAGTAGAATAAGTTGTATTATTTTCATGTTACTTCAACTTGATGTCTTCTTTTATTAAGAACTATAAAATATAAGTTACTAGTTATTGTTTTCTGTTATTACAGGTGAAAAGGTTCAAGGTACCCCAATAAGAGAGAATGGAAATATCATGGACATGGCAGAAAGTCTATCAGTTATTACAGTATGTGCATTTCTTATCAACACACACACACACACACACACACACACACACACACACACACACACACACACACACACACCATTACACCGTTTTTTAGACTGTATGATCCAAAATTGTAAGGTTTATTCTATGTACCAAACTATGAGATTTCTTGGAACTGTTAGAATGTGGATTGTGCATGCTAGTTTGGATCTAGTTTTTTACTATCAAAAATATTTAATAAATAAATAAATTAATATTTGGTATTGTATCCATTCTTATTTAATGCTGTATTATATAACATATAATGTAATATTGTTACATAAAGTATTTTATCTGCATTTTATTCTTTTGTACACTGACTGGTCAGTTTATTAGACACAATGATCTAAGAATAAGTAGCACCTCCTTTAGCCCTCATAACAGCCCCAAGTCATAGGAGCATAGACCCTCTGAGGTGTTGAACGCATTCTGCAGGGATGATTAGTCCATGCAAACTTAATCATATTCAGCCGTTGTCTCAGGTTTGACAGCAGTGGAGCTGTGCTGTGAATATTTCCACCTTACAACATTACAATTCATTCTACCTCATCTCACAGATGCTCAATCAGGTTGAGATCCAGTAGCTGAGCAGGCCAGTGAAGAATAGTAAAGTCACTGTCATTATTCTGGAACCATCGTAAAGATCCATTCCTTAATATTTTGTGTTATCCTGCTAGAGTAACCATTACAAGATTAATATGTTATGAACATGAAGGGGATGCATCTGATTGGCAACAATCAAATAGACTGTGGCAATCAGACATTGATTTACCAATATCAAGAACCTATCAAACTTCCATCATTGGCCTGCAGTGTTGATACCTAGCACAAAAGATCCATTGGCATGTGGTCTGACAGATCCTGGTTAGAGTTATCAATATTAATATTAACCATATAATGCAGTGAAACCACAGGCTTTTTCTACACTAGCCAAAAATTAAAATAAAAAAAAAACTATGTACATTACAACCCATTCAGAATCAGACATACAAACATATGTCTGAATCTGAACACTTGTGGAGATTTGAATTTAAAAAAAAAATGGTATGGAGTTTTGAATTGTAAAAATTAATAAAATAAATAAAATAAGAATAAGCAAACATGAACCTATTAGGTGCATGTCAATTTATTTTATTTTTATTATTAATTTTCCCTTTCAGAAATCCATAGCCATTTTTAAAAATTCAAACAGCCGTAGCTCCACAACTTCTTATAATTGAACATGTTTATATAAAATTTTTAATTAAAGTGGTACTTCTATATAGAACTATCACTATAATTTTGCAGTATAACTTTTAAACTTTGTATATACAAGTTTTTCTGATACTTAGAGCAAAAGCCAAAATGAAGTACACGTAATAGCAGTGTGACATATAGTTTTATGGCATGTGGATTTGAAAACTGTATGTTACAATTGCTGTGGTCCTCTTTTCAACATTTTATCACTTCAAGTTTCATATCAAGAATGAAAATTAACTGGAATCTACTACTTTATCCAAACGTCATGCAGCTAAACAGAAAGTACTTATCATACGGAAATTAATCCCTTTTTTTTTTTTTTTTTTTTTTCTTGTTTGGTTATAGTGCTTATAGTGCTCACAACTGTGCAGCATATAATACACCATTGGAAAGGCAGAAAATTTGAATAATATTTATCCTGTCTGGCAAAATTATTATTGAAAACCCGGAATCCTTTTCAGTGGCCATTATAAGACCTGTTCTAAAATTGACTGATAGTTTTGATTGCCAAAAATATATTTTTCCTCTTGAAGACAGAGGATAATTTTAGATCTTTTTTTTCAGAAAAAAAATCGTATCTTTTGTCTTGAAAATTGTTATTTATATCAACGTGATCTGAGTAGGTCATTGGCATTTTCCAGTAAACAGTTGCAATTAAAAACACTTCACTGCCTAGGATAAAAAAGTTTAATGGAAATTTTAGCTTTACTAGTTATGATCCCTATCTGATTAGAGACTTCTTTGGATAAAGCCAAATTAAACTAGGGTACAATACTTACATATTGCTAGGATGATGATGTTCCAAAGAAGTACTTTTTTTTTTTCAGATTGTTAGTGTGAGCAATCTGGGATCTGTAGGAGCTCTTTGCAGTAACAATATTTCTGATTGTTTGTTCTTTTCTATATTTCTTTAATAACACAAGGTGTTCTGTTCTTATAGGTTTATGTTTACCCTATATACATATTTCCTGTTTCTACCCCCTATAGCATCATTACACTTTTTATCAACTTGTTTATTGTTATAAAATTTTCAAATATTTCTCCTAACTTGTTATTGCTGCCTGCTTAACCCATGTCATAATATATGGAGAAGAAACCTGATGGCAATACAGGATCATAACTGTAATTCAAGGGAGAACTGGAGACTAATTTTTGAAGGGTACGGATGGGTGAACTGCATTTTTTTTTTTTTTTTTTTTTTTTTTTTTGTGGCTGATGCTATATAAAGCTTGCTTTTATCACTACTTTTATTATTACTTGCTGTTATTATTACTACTACAGGATATAGAATTTTTTTTTTTCTTTCACACTAAGGTAGTATGGTGAATTATAATCAAAGACCGTCTGGCTAAACATGGTATCCAAGTGTGTCTTGCTTCTATGATTTTAGAGAGTATTTCATTAAATGTTTTATTTAATCTTTCATCCATTCCAGTACAGGGTGTGGTACAATGTTATAAATAATTTCTTGACTTTGAGTGCCTTGCATTGCTTTAGGCATTTATGAAGTGATCAAACAACAACAAACTGAGGATTACAAACAAGAATTCAAAGCAGTGGTAATTATAAACCTTGTAAAAGTTACGACTATAACCTCTTCCAAGATTAACCATTAACTTTCATTTACTCTCTGTAAGTTCATTTATGATATAGTTTGTTTTCATCAATATGGTGTCTATTGCTAACAGGTTTTTAAGAAAAAGTAGCCTATATACATAAAGTAAATGCATGAGAGAAATTAAGTCTGTTTATATATACCATATATCTGAAGTCCCTCCTCATATGGACACCCTTTTTGTCAAACTTATTAGGCATGCTGTCTGTCTTTGGGCATTTTCAAGAAGCCAGGTCTTTTTGTTAGGTATGTTCTCCATACCTGGACACAATATTCCAAGTTCACTTTCATAGTTGTTCTCTTTAATGAAATTATAATTTCCCTGTCTCAATACAATTTTTCAATAAATCATTGACAGGACACCATACCTCGTTCTCCTCTTGTTTACACTATACAAGGAATTTCTTCTCATTGGATCATTATACCAAAATCCCTTTGTTTTCTGCTGTTTTTAATTCGGTCCCTCCAAGTAGATAGATTATTTTGTATTTTTCAAGTTTAAAACCTTGTACTTTGTAACTTTAAAACATAGCTGCCACTTAACTGACCATCTCTGAAGTCTGTCCAAGTTGTGAAGAGTTGCTGCCTGGCACTGCTAATTATCCTCCTGATCTTCAGATCATCTACAAATTTTGTTACAATGCCCTGTACTTCTTCATCAATGTGTTTTAAGAAAATCAGAAACAGGAGCAATCCCAGCACTTCCTGAGAGACCGTACTTCTAAATCCATTCTGAAAAGTAATCATTAATTTTAACTGTTTGCCTCCTGTCATAGCTATCTCTTAATCCATCGAGGATTTTATCTATAATTCTAGTATGTTTCAGCATATAATATCAGTCTACACAGGATCAAGTGAAATGCTTTATTCATATTCAATAAAAATTTTCAAAATATTTCCTAAGTCAAACTCATGACTAACACTGTCATAATAATTTATCAAATTAAACAAGGTTTTTTTCTTTACAGAAGTGCACAACATTCCTTTGAGAATATCATTTACATTTAAATCATGATGTGTTGCATTCTTCGTTGTTGCCTGCTACCACTGAAATCTCTCTACCAGTGGTTTTCTCTTCCATTGAAATCTGGCTGACTGGTCCACAGTTGCCAACTTTGTTCTTGGAGTTACCTTTATAGATTACAGATACATTGGCACATATCCGATTCTATAAAATCATTCTGGAGTTCATAAATCCCTCTTAATTAACTATAATTAACCTGAATGTTTCCCTCAAAATAACTGGTATATGCTATGAACTCTAGGGCCATACTTGTCTTCAGGCTGAAAATTTTTCTTGTAATGAGTTCTCTAATTTCTGTACTGCTGCTTTCATAGTCCTCAGATTCACCAGCACAGTTTCTTGTGCTGGTGAATCTGTTGGAGAAGAGGCTTCTGTCTTAAAGATTGATGCAAAGTACTCATTCATTGCATCTGGTACATTGGCTGGGTTATTGGCAGCTTTCCGCCGACCGGGCTAGCTGGATGGGTAAAGTGCCTGCCTGGCAACCCAAAGGTCGCGGGTTCGATTCCCGCCTCGGGCTTGGATCAAAGTACTGCAAAAACCTTGGGAGGTGCATTATGGCCACAGAAGCCTATGCGCCAACAACTACCAAAAAAAAAAAAAAATTGGCAGCTTTCCACAGCTACTACAAAAGGTCTAATCTCATTTTATCTACAATTCTTAATGATGAAGGTAAGAAATGGAACAGAAACCTCTGTTTTGCAAGAAATAAGACAGGTTTGGGGGTTTAGAAGGTAAATTAACGAAGTCCTCTTCCACTGGAGAATTACTTGATGATCAACATTTACGGTGGATATGCAAGAGGTGGTAGCTGTTTACAGAGCAGAATTTATCAGAGTGGGATATTAATACTGTGATCGGCACATGACTGAAAACTTTAGAATAGTTGAGAGCAGCACTTGAGTTTCACTGAATTCGTCCAAATATGAGTAAAATAGGCCAAGATATCACTAGTAGATCAACAGTGACAGAATATACATTGACAGTCGTTAGATGGAGAGTTCCAAGATAGTGTAACAGTTTGAAATTGATAAATTTTTTCATTACTTTGGAAAGAGCTAACTGTAATAGGATGATAATTGGAAGGAAAAAATTTTTCATGTTTTAGGAATTTTCTCCTGATAGGAGCAAATTCCAGTGAAAGAGGAAAAACACCAGTGGAATATGAATATGAAAAAAGGTGTCAGAATCCAGGAATTAACCTTGTGGTATAGATTTTATGGACGTGTATGTAAAAATGCCATCAGGACTTAGGCACCTCCGTAGCCAGGTGGGAAGGAGCAACAGTACGTAGCACACGCTTCTTGATTAGACCGGGGTTCAAGCCCGTCACCATCAAATACGGAGGATGCGGAAAGGTCAGGGAATGACCACCGCATGTTCCCGGAGCAATATGGCCTTAGTTGCTAATGCTCCTAAAAAACCAAATAACAATAACAACAACCATCAGGACTTCAAGCATCAAGATTATTCTGGACTCTTCTAGTATCTTCTTTTTAGAAAAAGCTAGGGAAAGCACTGAATGGAATGTGTTTGCCATGGTAGGAGATATACCAAGATAACCACTGCAAGAGTGAAAGTAAAGTAATAAGTGAATATCATCTTTAGATTAAGACACAACTGAATCATCAAGATATAACAGGGTTCAGCAAATGGTTATGACAAGAGACCTGAAGGCTTGACTGCCATTTGAAGTAAGGAGCAAGTTTTTTTTTTTTTTTACACTTTTCAAAATAAATTTTGATTGTATTACTAATTTATTTTCAACTATTGCAAGCTTTTAGTATAGGCAGAAAATTAAGCTGGAGATGTGATAATTTTTATACTGAACAGTGTTTATTAAAGAACCATCGTTCAGATAAAGGAAGAGAGTTTGGAATGGAATGAGAAATAATGGATTTCATTGCTTCAAGAATGACTTTAGTAACATGATTTCAGCAAGTATTAATATAAGGATATTTCAAGAATGATGAAGAGAAATCATCATATTTTGCATTTTTATAATGCCAGACATCATGAGACTAATCCATTCATTATATGGAAATTTTATGTTCTATGGAAACAATTTTAAATGTAATGACCAAGGGGAATTCACAAAATTCACTAAATAGAAAAATTTGCTATAAAGAAGTTCATTAAACAGAGGTTTGATTGTATTTACGAGCAATTGTGCATTACGGAAATTCTGGGAAGAACCTAGTTTTTTTAGATGAAACCTGGCTGGACAGTAAGTTAACTTTTCAGAGGTGTAGGAGGATCGATGGATTTTTTGTAGCAATGGCCTGTGGTCACACTGGTAAAAGTATTATGCATGCTCTCTTTACTTCCTAACCCCTGTTCCAGAGGACAGAAGTGCTTATGTAGCCACGTCTTCAAGTGTATTCCAGTCGAGAACAGAGAGTAGAGCAGATTACTGTGTGTGTAAATATTTCTCATACAAATCAAATCAATTTAAATAATGTAAGTAACAACCTGTAATGTAAATCACAAGTTTGTAATATTATTTAATTTCAGATTTTTTTGTTATCATCAGAAAATAAGGAAAAATAGATTGTGGGTTGTAATAAAGAATAATAATGAATAACACCCCCAGGTGCCAAGCCCATTTGGTGAGTATGGGCTTGGCACACCCAGGGTCCTGAGCTGGATATTATCATTCTTCTATTTCTGCCCCCCCCCCCCTCTCTCTCTCTCTCTCTCTCTCTCTCTCTCTCTCTCTCTCTCTCTCTCTCAGGGGTAACTCAGAATTTTTTTTTTTTTGGCTGGTGCAGCAAAAGCCTCAGGCTTCCTTGCACCATATGGCTAATTATAATAATAATAATAATAATAATAAACAGGAACTGTCTGGTTTGAAAAAACGAAAATTGAAGAAAGCATGTGAAGAAAATGTTAAATTTTTCTGTGAAGGTGACTACGGTAGTCTGAGACAGTATTTAAATGATATACAGTGGGACCAACTGGTGATGTTACCAACAGCAAATTCAAAATGGGAAGCATTCAAAGAAATAATCTTGGAAGCTACTAGGCTATTCATACCAACTGAGAAATATTGTTCAAGATTTAGGCCTAAATGGATGTCAGATGAACTAATTAGACATGTAACAGAGAAGAAAAATGCATGGGATACATATAAATTAACAGGTGACACAGAAGCCTGTGATAGATATAAGCTGGTCTGTAACCAAGTCACAAAGGAGGTTAGGCAGGCAAAGGCAGATTACGAGAAATCTTTGGGAAAGGATGCAAAGGAAAACAGCAAAGAGTTCTTTAGTTATGTTAACTTTAGAAGGAAGGGGATAAATCAGATTGGTCCACTTGATATCGATGGTTCGACTGTTGTTGATCCTGCTCAGGTAGCTAACAAACTAAATGAATATTTTGCATCTACATTCACACATGAGGAGTTATTCAGGGAGGGGAATGCCAGAGGTGTATTAAACTCTGGCAGTAAGCTAGATAATCTTGTAATAACTGAGAGTAAAGTGGAGGAGAAATTGTTGAAGATAAACATAAGAAAGGCACCTGGGGTGGATGGAATCTATCCAGTTATATTAAAGGAGGCAGCAAAAGAAGTAAGCAAACCCTTATCCATAATTATGAGAGCTTCTTTGGACTCAGGAGGATCAAAAGGAGACACAGGTAATTACAGACCTGTTAGTTTAACTTCTGTTCCAGGGAAATTAATGGAGGCATTGGTTAACGAAGCATTGCAGGATCATCTAGACAAGACTTCAGTTACAGCTTGGACACAGCATGGGTTTGTTAAGGGGAAGTTTTGTCTGACCAATTTGATTGGATACTATGATTTAGTCACAAAGGAACTGGATGCAAAGAATAATTTTGATATCATATATTTGGATCTTAGAAAGGCTTTTGATACTGTTGCACATGGAAGACTGCTGCACAAATTGGAGTTTGCGGCATTGGAGGCAAATTGCTGCTATAGATAAAGCGATGGTTGAGTGGGAAAAGACAGAGAGTGGTAATCAATGGACACTGCTGTTTGTGGACTAATGGTATTAGTGGAGTCCCCCAGGGTTCAGTGAGGGTCCATTGTTGTTTTCTGTATTCATTAATGATATTGATGATGGTATATCAGGCTTAATCTCCAAGTTTGCAGATGATACAAAGGTCAGAAGGGTTATTAATGACACTAATGACAGTATGCTGCAACAGGATCTAGAAAAGTTGAGCAGATGGGCTGAGAGGTGGCAACTGAAGTTTAACATTGACAAATGTAAAGTACTGCATATGGGAAGCAGTAACCCCAGAGTAACGTATCAACTGTGTGGTACTACACTG
This sequence comes from Mastigoproctus giganteus, assembly GCF_048544385.1. Lineage (NCBI taxonomy): Eukaryota > Metazoa > Arthropoda > Arachnida > Uropygi > Thelyphonidae > Mastigoproctus > Mastigoproctus giganteus. The sequence goes on along the minus strand of NC_143575.1, from coordinate 173,326,847 downwards.
ACAGTGGTAGAGAGTGAAAAGGACCTGGGGGTAATTGTGCAGGCAGATATGAAGTTTTTTGAGCAGTACAAATGGTTTGCAAGAGTAGCTCATGGTGTCTTGTCAATGATATACAAGAATTTTTCTAGTAGAGATAAGGAGGTGATTATCCCCTTGTATAAGGCAATGGTCAGGCCACACCTCGGGTACTGTATACAGGTCTGGAGGCATCATTTTAAGAAGGACATAGAGCTGTTGGAACAACTACAGAGAAGGGCAACAAGATTAGTGAATGAAACAAAGGGTTGCTCTTAAGTTTTGCAAATTACAGTGTCTGGAGACTAGGCACCTGCAAGGGGATCTGATTGAGGTGTATAAAGCCTTGAATGGTTTGAGCATGCTCAATGCTGATGGGATTCTTCCTCTTGCTCAGAATAATCGCCTGAGAGGACATAAATTCAAATTGAGGAAAGACAGTTGTAGGATAGATGTGCGGAAGTTTGCCTTTAGCCAGCGGGTGGTTGATTGCTGTAACAAACTTCCATCTGTTGTTGTAGAAGTTGATAGCTTAAAAAGATTCAAGGCAGAACTAGACAAACATTTGGAGTGAGTGGACGGGTGAAATGAGAAGGGTGTGTTTTTTTTGTTTTTTTTTTTTTGTCTGATGCTATATAAGCTTGCTTTCTTGCATCATGTGCCCTTGCTAATGCTAATGTTAAAAAACTTTCTCTTTCTATGGATAAATTTTTATCACAAGTGAATACCAGTGGTGTATTCACTTGTGATAAACAACAAGTCATGGGGGAAAGGAAAATGTATCTAGTGATGTAGTGAAATGTATGTAGTGGAAAATGTATGTAGTGATGTAGTGGAAAATGTATTTAGTGATGTAGTGAAAATGTATCTAGTGAAAGAAAATAATGTATCTATTCTGGAAGCACAAGAATATGCCACAGAAGTTAACTTACTTTTAACTTCAGTTTTTCAGAATAAAAATTAATCAGTGGCTGCAATGTTGAAGATGAAAAGTGAAGATAAATTTAAATGATCTGAGTGACTGGCCACAGATAATAAAATAATCTATAAGAGTTGAATTAGTTCAAATGGGACCGCCCAAAATATAAAAATCAAAACTCTATCTCACTGGTTCTCAAAGTGGGTGCCACTTACTCTTTATAGGGGTGCTGCAATGTCAAATTTAGCATCGGCTTACATCGTGGCCGTCACTGCAAAAGGTCATTGATTTTTATTCAACTGAATCCTTTTGGATATTAATTAAGAAGGAATATCCCAATAGGAGACAGAGCACTTCAGTTGGTACAATTTTCTACCTCGTACTTGTGCAAACTTGGGTTTTCTATGCTCATTAATATCAAAACTAAAAAGAGGGAAAGACTGAAGTCAGTTGAAAATGAAATGCGAGTACGTTTGTCTAAAATATGCCCAAATATAAATGAATTATGTAAATCGCATCAATCACATGGTTCACATTAATTGTTTTATGTTTTATTCTCTTTTTAAGAATATATTTTTATTGTAATAAGCATTTTTTCCTAAAATTAATTTTATTTTGTATTTTTTTTTTTTTTTTAATTTTGAATTATTTTAGTTTCTGCCTATAAATTAGAAAATGTACTTATTGTTCTAAAAACATTAAAATAAGCATGAAAAAACAATTGAATATTATTTCTTTAATTTAGATTTTTTTCATAAAATTTATTATTCTTCGAGATATAGAAATTGTGTATAAAATGTGGTATGGGGCCAATTTTTAAATAAAAAAATTTTCTTTTAAAATCCTGTAACAAAAGCCAAATGTTTTTTTCATGCATTTTTCAAAAAAGAAATTCCCTCATTGCTCTTTCACATGCACCACCTTACAAAATATTCTGCCAGCGCTCGTGCACCCAGTGCTGGGGGTGCCAGGAATTTTTCATAAAAGATTTAGGGTGTCTTCACATTAAAAAGTTTGAGAACCACTGCTCTATCCCATTGATGCATATCGCCGATGTTTTACAACTCAGCATTGTTTCAGAACCTTTAAAATGATGAAAAGTTTGAAAGGACTTTGTTTATATACTCAAAAAAAGAAAAAAAAGATGCCATTTTCTGCTTTTGCTGCAAATTATTTAGTCATGCAAATATTCTCTTGAAAACTACTGGGTTCCATTCTTGGCGTCATTTACAAAATAGTTTACGCTCACATGAGAACTCTCAAAATCATAAAATATGCATGCAACAGTGGAAGGAATTAGAGCTCCTGTTAAAATCCAATAAAACTATGGGTGTAAATCAAAATTTGATAGAGAAAGAAAAAAAAAAGACTGGAGAATGATTTTGGAACGAGTATTTGAGATAATTAAATTTTTAGCTTCATGAAAATTGGCATTGAGAGGAAGCAGTTAAAAATAATTTGAACCAAATAACAGGAATGTTTTGGGACAAATTGAGTTATTGTCTAAATTTGATCCAATACTTAATGAATAGAAACGGGTAGAAAGTGAAGAATGTACATGTACACGTTATTTGAGTAGTCAAATGCAAAATGGATTAATTGTAATGATAGGTGGAATGGTATTAAAAGAAATTTGTAGAAGAGTTTGCAAAATATTATTCAATTTTTTAGATTGTGCCTCGGATATAAGTCATATGGAACAAATGATGGTCGTAATTAGATTTGTATCTATGTCTAGCTGCACTATAAAAATTTTTGAACATTTCTTGGAATATTTAGCTATTCATGATACTTCAAGGAAAGGACTAACAGAATCTATACTAAAAATGTTAGAAATGAACAATATCGACCTAAGTAACTGCTGTGGGCAAGGGTATGATAATGTTAGTAACATGAAAGGTAAACGTAATGACGTACAAGCAAGAATTTTACTAGAAAATAGAAGAGCTTTTTATGTTCCATGTGTTGCACATAATTTAAATTTAATTGTATCTGATGCAGCACATTCTTCAACAACAAGCAGAATTATTTTTTGGAACATTACAAAGGTTATACACAATTTGCACTGCTTTACCAAGTAAATGGGATATTTTAAAAAGGCACGTAAAAATTACTGTGAAATCTCTACCAGAAAAAAGATGAGAAGGAAAGATAAAAGCTGTTGAAGCAGTATGATATCAGTTATGAGATATTACAACTGCATTAAATGAAATTAAGGCAATCCAAGATAATGATAAATGAAATAAGGTAATTTAAGAAAGGAAAAGATGCAAAATTGGAGTCTGAAATACAAGGTTTGTTAACAGAAATTTCTTCTTTTAAATTTATTAGAAGTGTCGTTGTTTGGTATGAATTAATGACTATTATAAATAAAGTAAGTAAAGCTGTGCAAAGTAGTACAATTAATATGAACACTGCAATTTTATTGATACAAGGTGCTCTTAGTCAACTAAACGAATTTAGAACATGAAGATTTAAATTGTGTATGGATACAGCTATAGACATTGCAGCTGAGTTGGAAGTACCATCAGTGTTACAAGAAGTGCGAGTTTATCTATGAAACTTCATCACCTGAATGCTCTATTGATCCAACCAAAAAGTTTGAAATGGAATTTTTTAATATAATAATCGATGTAGATATCATTAGCTTACAAGAAAGATTTGATCAGTTGAATGAAATATCATCAGCTTTTCATCTTATTCTAAAATCAGAAAACTTTATGAATGTATTTGAAAGTGCAATAGAAATGAAATGTCATCACCTTGAAGGAATTTTCGCTGGTGAAGATGGGAGCAGCGACATCAATGCAAAAGAGTTACGTCAAGAAATCCAATCTTTGCAGCATGTTTTAAAAGGAATAAATTTTGGTTGCTTTAGAATTATTGATATTTATACAAGAAAAAAACTTGTTTGAATTATATCCCAACATCACCATTTCCCTTTGGATATTATTAACATTGCCAATTACGGTTGCATCGAGAGAGAGAGGGAGGGGGGGAGTTTTTCAAGACTCGAAATGATTAAATTTATCAAGTAAACATCATAAGGTGATGATGTGAAAGCTTTTAAGTTTATATAAATAATGTACTAGTCATTTAAAGTTTAAATGAATAATTTTTGCAAAGGAGCCCAAGATGAATATTTTTCCCAGGGCCGACAGATGTCTAAGTACAGCACTGAGAGATAGTGTGTTGATCAAGGAGCTGATAGTTAAGATTCTGTTGGAAAAGGGAAGTGGTGCTTAGCAGGTTGTAGATGGAAATGGATGTTATTGAGATTAGAAATGAGAATCATGCATGTTTGTGAAATTAATTAGAAAGTTATTTTTTAATTAATTTCTAATTAAAGAAATTAATTGGAAAGTGAGGTTTTAGTTCTTTTTGCTGATGAGTAAGTTTGACTGTTCATGAGCTATTAATTTAGATGCAGTAAAAGCTTTTGGAGTTAGGTGGTGTGTGGGGAGGGAAACGGCTGTACAATTTTTAGATACACAGTACACCCAGCAGAGTATATTTAATTCCTTAACTCCTATATCTAACTCCATGGCTGCAATAGTGCCTCCTAGAGTATTACCATTAAGTTTGTTCTGCTGAATTATCTTGCAGCTGGCCTGCAAAAACCATAAAACTGCAACTCTGAAATGTAAAGAATATTGGATATCATGATGATATCTAACATAACTCTCAAAAAACAATTATAATGCATGTAGACCTGAGTTTTGTTCTGGAAGTCAAAATGATTTTAGCCACTTAAAGTCCCATTAAAGCAAAGTGGTGGTATTATGCTGGGTGATCTAGGTGACAGATGAGTGTAATCTGTCACCTAGTAGTGCTAATATAGATACTTGGCCATTTCTCTGTGGGATGTAGATGTGGATGTAACACATTGATCCCTGGTTATGTTTGTTCATATGGGCTAAGATGCATCACAGAGAATTTGATTTAAAAGTCTGAGAAATCAGTTTCGACATCTGTGCTACCCCAACTGTTTAATTTTTATCACTCAGATTTCCCTTACTGTTAGCCGCCTTTCTTCTGTGTTACTAATTTGATTGCAATAAATTATTACTGTATTGCCATTAGACAATTCACTAATGATATTACATAAACAGAGTGGTTGCTATGTAAGTATGTGGAATAGAAAATCCTCTTTCTTATTCAGCGAGGGGAATGCCAGAGACATATTCAACTCTGACAGTAAGCTAGAGAATCTTGTAATAACTGAGAGTAAAGTGGAGGAGAAATTGTTGAAGATAAACACAAGAAAGGCACCTGGGGTGGATGGGATCTAACCAGTTATATTAAAGGAGGCAGCAAAGGAAGTAAGCAAACCCTTAGCCATAATTATGAGAGCTTCCTTGGACTCAGGGGAGGTACCCACAGACTGGAGATGCGCAAATCTAACCCCAATTCACAAATCAAATCACAAATCAAATCACAAACCAATTCACAGGATCAAAGGCTGACACAAGTAATTATAGACCTTTGAGTTTAACTTCTGTTCCAGGAAAATTAATGGAAGCACTGGTTAAAGAAGCACTGCAGGATCATCTAGACAAGACTTCCGTTATAGCTGGGACACAGCATGGTTTTGTTAAGGGGAAGTCTTGCCTGACCAATCTGATTGGATACTATGATGCAGTCACAAAAGAACTGGATGCAGGGAATAACTTTGATATTATATACTTGGATCTTAGAAAGGCTTTTGATACTGTTGCACATGGAAGACTGCTGAACAAATTGGAGCAGTGTGGCATTGGAGACAAATTGCTGCTATGGATAAAGGGATGGTTGAGGGGGAGAAGACAGAGAGTGGTAATCAATGTACACTGCTCATTGTGGACTAATGTTATTAGTGGAGTCCCTCAGTGTTGGGTCCATTATTGTTTTCTGTATTTATAAATGATATTGATGATGATATATCAAGCTTAATGTCCAAGTTTGCAGATGATACAAAAGTTGGCAGGGTTGTCAAGGACACTACTGACACTATGCTGCTGCAATGCAACAGGATCTGGAAAGGTTGAGCAGATGGGCTGAGAGGTGGCAAATGAAGTTTAACATTGACAAATGTAAAGTACTACATAAGGGAAACAGCAACCCCAGAGCAACGTATCAATTCTGTGGTACTACACTGACAGTGGTAGAGAATGAAAAGGACCTGGGGGTAATTGTGCAGGCAGATATGAAGTTCTCTGAGCAGTGCAGACGGGCTACAAGAGTAGCTCATGGTGTCTTGTCAATGATATACAGGAATTTTTCTAGCAGGGATAAGGAGGTGATTATTCCTTTGTATAAGGCAATGGTCAGGCCACACCTAGAGTACTGGGCTGGAGGCCTCATTTCAAGAAGGATGTAGAGCTGCTGGAACGAGTACAGAGAAGGGCAACAAGATTAGTGAATGGAACAAAGGGTGCTCTTACGAAGAAAGGCTTAAGTTTTTGCAAATTACAGTGTCTTAAGACTAGGCACCAGCGTGGTGATCTGATAGAGGTGTATAAATGCTGATGGGATTCTTCCTCTTGCTTAGAATAATCACCTGAGAGGACATAAATTCAAATTGAGGAAAGACAAATGTAGGATAGAAGTGCAGAAATTTGTCTTTAGCCAGCGGGTAGTTGGTTGGTGGAAGGAACAGACTTCCATCCCTTGTCGTGGAAGTTGATAGCCTAAATAAATTTAAGGCTCAGCTGGACAGGTATTTCAAACGAACAGAGTGGTGAAGTGGAAGTGTGGTTTTTTTTTTTTTTTTTTTTTTTAGCTGATTCTGCATAAGCTTGCTTTCTTGCATCATATGCTTCTGCTAATGCTAAAGCATTGTGAGGTGACTGTTGTTAATCCCCGTTTTTTTCAGACTTTCTAAAATTTGTTGCACTTTGTGGAGCTTTTAGTAGATTATGTTATAAAAATAGTAATTTCTTTTGAATTTTCATTTTTAGTCTTCTCCAAAATCAGGAACAACCCGACCAGTTTCACGTCCACCTTCAACCCGTCCTCAGTCAAGGCCTATGCCATCTTCAAAGGTAGGGCCTTTGGAGAAACGAGATCATACAGAAGAAATTGATCAGAATAGCCCAGATGAAGAAGATGAAGAGGAAGAGGAAGAGGATGATGATGAAGAACAAGGCATTCAAATAGAAGGGTGAGTATTAAAAATGTTAGTGTTATATTGTTTCTGATTTATTGTACTTAATGGGTTAAAATTAATATTGATTATGAAGAAAAAATCTTTTTTTGTTTTACTTGTGGTTATTTTTAAAATCAGTGTGATTAAATTTCTTTAGTAATAGAATACCTGTTGGATTGCAATTTGAAAATAAAATTGGTGGTCTGATGAAAGTTTTGAATGAAAATAATTCTGTATTTGGAATATTGTCAGTTTAAGGTATAATCCAGTTGTAACAAATATTCATTTTAACCTCTAATGATAATTTTTAATATGGTAGGCCTTCTGCAATATACACTAGTTTTTCATGTCACTTTACAGATGTTCCTTCAAGATCTTGAGGAACATCTGTAGAGTGAAGCTAATGTTTAGTGTAATGTTCAATTTTATTATCATTAATATTATTATTGTATGAATGACCAATGTTAACTTTCTTTTATGTGAATTTTCCAGATATGATGAGAAGAAAAATCTTTTTCCCCCATCATGTTATCTAGAAATTCACTTTTATCATGTATTATCTGGAATTGTTGTTCTTCTTCTTCATTTTTATCTTCTTATTCTTATCCAAATTTTATAGAATTTCTTCATTTTCATCTTTAAACTCACATTGTCTCAAATCTTGTTGAAAAATGTGCCCTACTGTCCCACTTTTTGAAACCATAGTAAATATAAAGATGCCTACTACTGTCTAGAAAGCTTGCAACTGGAGTCTTTCTGGATTTCAGATTCTTAGCAAAATAAATTAGAATACTTGTGAAATAAATAGTTAAAAATCTTTCTTTATCTAAAAGTGTAAGTACAAATTTTAATACTACTATAATCAAATCTTGTCTCAATGAACTAAACAGCAGAATATAAGAATTAAAATGGATTATAGTATGAGGCAGAGTTAGAAATTTTGCCTTCTCTTATGTTGGTACTTTTTTACAATGAAAATTAAGTATTTAAATATATATTAATAGCAGTGCAACCTTCATATAACACAGATGTTGGGGTAGGTTTAACACCTGCATTATAATCAAAAATAAAATTTACCAGAAAGGAGTTCTCCTTTTAGACAAAGGGGGGGATCCTTTCTTGCCCTTATGCCATCCAAGAGCCAAGTTTGTAGCACTAAATTGCGTCGGTAATAATAACAATAATACATTAGCTCAGTAGTTCATATTTGGAAACCACTGTAATAGCTGGTTCTCCCTCTATGATATATGGTGTTTGCTTCTGCCAGTGTCTGTTGTGAAATTTGTGTGTTTGCCATAAACTGCATTATTTTTTATATTCTTCTCTGGAGATATGACCATACTGGAATTATATCTCAAACTGTGGTATAATGAGGCACAGTATATAAAGGTTGTACTGTATTTAAAAGGGATGTTATTTTTCATAAAATTTGGCTCTCACATTTTCTGTGCCACTATTTTTAAAACAAGACTTGTTCTGCTACCCTGGGTACCAGACAAGTATTAGTGTAACAAGGTGATTCAAAGCGATCTCCATAGTGTGGGCAAAACGAATAGATTCTTTTTTGGTTTTAAATACAGTTTTCCTTATTTAGTCATATGTTTAGTTCTTTTGCATTACAAGAAGTAGGCAGAGTTCCAGAAGAGAAATTCACCACCTTTCTGTTTCTCGTTATTAGTTTTAACCAAACTAGCTCAGCTGCTTGTTTACTCTTATGGCACTGTTGCTGCCTCCCCTTAGTGGGGCGCCTCTGTAGCCAGGTGGGAAGGAGCAGCAGTGCGTAGCACAAGCTTCTTCATTATACCAGGGTTCAAGCCCGTCACCACCAAATACGGAGGATGCGGAAAAGTCAGGGAATGACCACCGCATATCCCGGAACAATATGGCCTTAGTTGCTAATGCTCCTAAAAACCAGATAACAAACAAACAATCCCCTTAGTGTGGCATGAAACCTGAAAAGAAAGTAATCTTTATGGGAGCAAAATGATCTCCACAAAACCTACAGGATCTTAGGATCCGAACATGACCACTCACAAAATAGAAGACTTAACTGATGCAGTGCTAAATGCCAAAATATTGACACTGTTAAATCAAGAGCTCCAATATATCTTGTATTGCACTCTGCTCAAGAACAGTCTCTAGGTAGTTTCTCACCTTTTAAAATTCAGAAATACATAGAAAACGTCATAGGATCTTCAAAAACAACCAAGCTTCTGAGATCTGGTGACTTGCTCATTGAGATCTCAGTTGAATGTTAATCAGAATGACTCCAAAAAATCACATTCTTTGGAGAATTATTCATTGGATCCATCACTGTTCGTTAATCACCAATCCACACACTAATACTTATCCAAAGTATTCAGAAAAGACTGCTTCTGATGGTACTACATAAACTGACTCATCAGGCATGAAATCAAAGAAAATTCTCACCAAGAAGATCCAGTTCCTGACCTCTTTGCAGAGGAAAAGATGGATACAGAATGACCATACTTCAACTTCTTGAAAAATATTCTGATTGCTATACGCCATCAGCTCATGGTTGCAAACTAAGGGCCGCACTAAACAACCTAAATAATGCCCAGTTTCCTTCAATGGAATTGTAAATGATATTGCAGTAACCCTGATGACATTTGAGATTTTCTTCTCCAATATAACCCAGTAGCCTTTTGTCTTCACAAAACTAACTTAACAGCATCTGTTACTACTCCATTTAAACATGATATCATCTACAGAAAAGAGTGTCTCTCATGTAACCAGTTCAGCTCATGAAGGTGTTACAGTTGTAATCAGCTCCAGTGTTCCTTCCCAGCTGTTAATGCCATAAACAAAACTAAATGCTGTGGCCACTCTAATATCCTTCCGGATATTTGAGTGGCCACAGCTTCTAGATTTGTATAGACTATAAGGAAACAGTGGTAAGCTTTGCTCTTACAATTGTCTCCTTATATCTTCCCCCTAACCAAGACATCTGTTACAACAGTGGTTTCCAAACTTTATTTAACAGCAGCCCCCTTTTGTAATAATAGTAGTTGTATTGGCAAATGTTGCAAGAAAGCAAGCTTATATAGCATCAGCCAAAAAAAAAAAACCTACACAATTCACACATCCATATCCTCTAAGAATTTATCTAGTGCTTCCTTGTATTTATTCAACCCATCCACTTCCACAACAAACTGATGGAAGCCCGTTCCATCAGTTGTTCCAACAATCATCCCATCTGCTAGCTGAAGGCAAACTTCTGCACACCTATCCTGCAACTATCCTTTCTCAACTTGAATTTAAGCCTACCCATGTGTAGTCACAGCAAGTGGAAGAATGCCATTAACATTCAACTTACTCAATCCATTCAAGGCTTTAAACACCTTAATACGAACTTGCCACAGGTGCCTAGCCTCAAGATGTTGCAATTTGCAGAAGTGAAGCCTTTCTAGGTAAGAGCATCCTTTTGTTCCCTTCACCAGTCTTCTCTGCATCTCTTTCAGCAGATCTACATCACTTCTTAAAGTGAGGCCTTTAGACCTGTAAACAGAACTTAAGATATGGCCTAAATATGACCTTATACAAAGCGATAATCACCTCCTTACCCCTGCTAGCAAAGTTTCTGTATATCATTGACAAAACCCTGTGACCTGTCCTGGCAGGATGTGTGCACTGCTCAGAGAATTTCATTTCTGAATGCACAATTACCTCTAGGTCTTTTTCATTCTCCACTACCCTGAGTGTAGTATCACACAGTTGATAAGTTACTCTGAGGTTACTGCTACCCATGTGCAATACCTTGCATCTGTCAATGTTAAACTTCAACTGCCATTTCTCAGCCCATCGATCCAATTTTCTTAGATCTTGTTGCAGTAGTTCACCCTGATGGCTGTTGTTAATAACTCTGCCAACCTTTGTATCAGCTGCAAACTTAGACATTAAGCCTGATATATCTTCATCATTATCATTTATAAATATCGAAAACAACAATGGGCCAAGCACTGAACCCTGGGAGACTCCTCTAATAATATTTGTCCATGAAGAGCAGTGCCCATTGATAACTACTTTCTGTCTTGTTCCACTTCTTCTTCTTCTTCTTCGGTCCTTAGCTGGCAGCTGGGGGAGGCGGTTGGCCACGCAACCAGTATGCTGCTGTAGGTGCCGCAGGGTTTCGGACTTGCTCTGTGATGTTCTTCCATACCTTACGATCCATGGCGTCAGTCCTGGCCTGGTTAAGGTTAAGACGTCGGCTCTTCAAGTCATTTTCCACTTGCTTGGCCCACGTTTTCCTAGGCGCAGTCCATTGGATGCTCCATTGGGTGGGTCGTTGTCTCCAAAGGAGTGTGGATGGTATTCTGTTCATGCCCATTCTACATACGTGGCCAAACCATCTAAGCCTTCGCTTCTGGATTTGGTCGGCAATGGTTGGTTGCTGTTGGCATCTGGCGCGGATGGTATCATTAGTGATGCGGTCGCGAAGAGAGATGCCCAAGATCTGCCGCAGGCATCGCATTTGGAATACCTCAAGTTTGTTCAAATCTAACTTGAGACAAATCCATGTTTCCGATCCGTAAAGAAGAATAGGCAGGATCAAAGTCCGGAAGTGGATGGTTCCACTTAACCATCCCTTTATCCATAGCAGTAACTTTCCCTTAACGCCACATTGCTCCAGTTTGTATATCCAAGTATAACAGTCTGTTATGTGCAACAATGTCAAAAGCCTTCCTGAAATCCAAGTATAGTATGCCAAAATTATTTTTTGCATCCAGTCCCTTGATCACTGCACCATAGTAACCTATCAGATTGGTTAGACAAGGCTGCCCCTTAACAAGTCCATGCTATGACTGCAGTATAAAAGCATTCCTGTCCAGATGATCCTAAACTACTACTTTCAACTAGTGATTCTGTTATTTTTTCTGGAACAAATAGTAGTAGTAGTGGCATGTGATGCAAGAAAGCAAGTGTATGAGCTTATGCAGCATCAACCAAAAAAAAAATTCACACCATTCCCTCCAAATGGCTATCCAGTTCCTCCTTAAATTTATTTAACCTATCAACTTCCACAACAACAGATGGAAGTTTGTTCGAGAAATTAACCACCCGCTGGATAAAGGCAAATTTCCGTACATCTATTCTACATCTGTCTTTTCTTAATTTGAATTTATGCCCCCTTAGGTTCGTATTCTGAACAAGTGGAAGGATCCCATCAGAATTCAGCATGTTCAACTCATTCAAGGCCTTATACACCTCAATCAGATCACTGCATAGGTGCCTAGTCTCCAGCCACTGCAATTTGCAGAATTTAAGCCTCTCTTGGTAAGAGGATCCCTTCATTCCCCACACCAATCTTGTTGCCCTTCTCTGTACACGCTCAAGCAAATCTACATCCTTCCTAAAATGAGGCCTCCAGACCTGTACACAAGGCGTGGCCTGACCATTGCCTTATACAATTATAATATCCTATCAAATTTGTCAGACAAGACTTTCCCTTAACAAACCCATGCTGTGTCTGAATTATTTCTGCAGTCTTGTCTAGATGATCCTGCAATTCATCTTTAACCAGTGACTCTATTATTTTACCCGGAACAGAAGTTAAACTATTTGGTCTGTAATTACTCGTGTCACCCTTCGATCCCCCTTTGTGAATTGAGGATACATTTGCACATCTCCTGTCCGTGGGACCTCCCCCGAGTCCAAGGATGCTCATAATTATGGCTAAGGGTTTGCTTAGTTGCTTTGCTGCATCCTTTAATATAACTCGTAGATCCCATCCATCCCAGGTGCCTTTCTTATGTTTAACTTCAACAATTTCTCCTCCACTTTGCTCTCAGTTATTACAAAATTATTAAGCACATTTTGATAATCTTCTGCCATTTTCAAACCTTAATAACTCCTCATGTGTGAATGTAGATGCAAAATACTCATTCAGTTTGTTTGCTATCTGGGCGGGATCAGCAACAGTCGAACTATCGATATCAAGTGTACCAATCAGATTCATCACCTTCCTTTTAGAGTTTATATAAGTAAAGAAATCCTTGCTGTTTTTCTTAGCATCCGTTGCCAAAGATTTCTCGTAATATGCCTTCGCCTGCCTAACCTCCTTTGTGACCCGATTACAGACTAGCTTATATCTGCCATAGGCTTCTGAGTTGCATGATAATTTATATGCATCCTATGCATTTTTCTTCTCTCTCACGAGTCCCATTAGTTCATTTGATAACCATTTAGGCCTAAACCTTGAACAATATTTCTTAATAGGTATGAAACTTTTAGTAGCTTCCACGATTAATTCCTTGAATGCTTCCCACTTAGAATTTACTGTTGGTAACATCGTCAGTTGATACCACTGTACAGAATTTAAAAACTGTCTGAGACCACTGTACTCACCTTTACAGAAGCAAAAACCCTTTCCTTTATCCCTGATGGTAATTATATCTTTAAGTAAATCCCACATCAGTACACTGTGATCACTGCCACCTAGTGGTTCCTTTATATGCTAATACTTAATACATGAATGATCACTGCGGATAACCAGATCAAGAGTATTACCCTCTCTGGTTGCCTCTCGAACATGCTTCTGCAGAAAACAATCATCCAATAAATCCATAAAAGTCTTACTAGTGTGTGAGTGACCAACCCACAAGTTCCAGTCAGTATCTGGGAAGTTAAAATCCCCCATTATAAGACATTCTGATTTACTAGCTCACTCTATTTCTCTGTACAGTTGTTCATTGTACTCATTCGAGTCATTAGGCCTATAACACACTCCTACTCTTATTTTTGTTTTCACAGTGCTTATGTCACACCAAACTGACTCAACAGTGCACTGTTAATCTATATCAACTGGATGCACTTCTTTTGATTTTGTTTTTCTTAATTAACAGCATGACACCTCCTCCCTTCCTATCCTTTCTGTACACATTTTATTCCCCAAATACCAATTCTGCATTCCTAATATCAGTGTGACACCATGTCTCTGCTATCCCAACAATATCCACCTGTGATGTCTTGACCAACACTTCAAATTCATTTACTATACTTCTAGCATTGGTATACATGCAAGCATACATGCACCTATTCTTGGTACCCTGACACATACCATATAATCACTGTTTCACGATGACTGCCATCAGTCCCTGAAACCCCCAGCACCCCTCGCTCCAGGTCACTACTTATTCTAATAGAAGTTGTGCAAGAATCACCTTTACCTCTGCCTGTGGCTACTTTTAACCTTTCAGTCTGTGAATCACCCCAAGCTAGCAGTTTTCCGACCCACCTAACACTGCCTTGATAGCATCAGCAAATATTCTTGCACCCTTTCTATTTAAGTGTATCCCATCCCTGTAGAAGCAGTCTCTCCTGTTAACAAGCACAGACCACGCTGAAAAAAATTCTACCCCTTGAGCCTTGCACATTCCCTCCAGGGCCGAATTGATTGACAAGGCTCTCATCATGTATTCCCTCTTATCGTGTCTGGGCAGAATTGCAGACACTTTCAAATTTAACCCTTATTCACGACTTTTTTGCAACATTGACCTGTACTTGTTAAGTAAATCTGCAGATCTCCTACTCTTAATGTCATTTGTGCCAACGTGTACAACAATATCACCTTTTGTGCCCTTAAAAGGTGATATGTGCTTTACAACGTCATCAATTTTTGCCCCCTGGCAGACATACCCTGGCCCTGTTCCATCTATCCTTTTTACACAATATATTCCCTGTCTCCCTGATAATAAAGTCACCAACAATAACTAGTTCCTTTGGGACCAGCGCATTCTGCCTTGGTGATTGCCGCTGTGTTGCCTGATGCCCAGGAGTGAGCTCTGGCATTCAGTTGGGCAGCTGAGAGCTTGACAGGCCCCTCATATTAATTTCTTCGAGGGGGCATCTACCCTACACCCCAAGCTCTCATAGATGCCCAATAGAACACTGAGCTGATGCCTAATTTCTAGACACTCTCTGCACCTGGCACACACAAAGACATCCTCCTTGGCTAGATCATGTTCTGTTCCAGAGAGTTCGGCAAACATTTCACAAGTTGCACATTTTTTTTTAGGCCGTGATGCATTGGAGAATCGCCCCCCTCAGTTCTCCCCCGAGTCACAGCACTCCTGCCACTTTGTGCCCATTGCTTTGCTGCTCTAGTCTGGGCATGATATTTTAAATTAATAAGATCAATAAATTTAATTAATTAATTGTCAATACTACGCTATCTAATAGAATCCTAAATGCAGTGATGCGTATTACGCTATATATTATACATTAGAGCTACCTAGTTACCACAATTAAAAATCTGAATTCCCTACCACTCTATACAAAAACAATGGCTGCAAGATTCGAATGAAATAACGGTTTTACGTATATTAAGTAGTACTCTACAAAAACTCTTTATCTAAATTAAAAATAAAAATAACCAGCGTAAGTATAACTATAAGACTACATATAAAGTACAATATAAAATAACAATTAGGTAAATAAAAAGGCAAACACTTATCACTTTTTCGGGGCCTATAATTCACAGCTGTAATTTTTAAAGAGAGTCAGTGCCCTCTTAAGTCTCTTGCCTAAATGTTATGCTTACAGGTCTGTAAATACTCATGTTGCCTTTTGATTCCCCCCTTTATGAATTGGGGCTACATTTGCACATCTCCAGTCCATAGGGTCCTTCCTTGAATCCAAGGATGCTCTCTTAATTATGATTAAGGGTTTTCTTACTTTCTTTGCTATCTTCCTTAATATAATTGGATAGATTCCATTCACCCCAGGTGCCTTTCTTGTATCCATCTTGAACAGTTACTCCTCCACTTTCAGTTATCACAAAGTCAATTAGCTCCTCATTAAAGTGTGATAAACTGCTTGCATCCCCTTCCCTAAAGAATTCCTTGTTTGAATGTAGATGCAAAATACCTATTCAATTTATCTGCAACCTGAGCAGGGCCATCAACTTTTAAACCATAAACAAGTGTCCCAATGTGGTTTAACTCCTTCCTTCTACTGTTAATATTAGCATAGAAGTCTTGTCTTTGCTGGTTTTATTTATTTATTTTTTTGTATTCTTTGCCAGTGACTTCTCATAATCTGCCATAGCTTGCCTAACCTCCTTTGTGACTTGATTACAGACTAATTTATATCTACCATAGGCTTTTGTTTCCTGATAATTTATATGTATCCCGTGCACTTTTCTTCTCTGCAACATGTCTCAATAATCCCTCTGACATCCATTTAGGCCTTGAACAGTATATCTTCGTTGGTATGAAAAACATAGTAGCTTCTTTGGTTGCTTCCCTTTTCCCATTTAGAATTTGCTGTTGGTAACATCATCAGTTAGTCCCACTGCACAGAATTTAAAAAAAGTTTTTGAGACCACTGTATTCATCCTTACAAAAGCAAAAGCCTTTCCCTTTGCCCTGGACAGTAGTTATGTCTTTAATTAAATTCCACATTAGTACACTGTGATCGCTTCCACCCAGTGGGTCTCTTACCTGCAGATTCTTAATGCATGAAGAACCACTGCTGATAACCAGATCAAGAGTATTGCATCCTCTTTTTGCCTTACTAACATGCTGCTGCTGTAGAACAGTCATTCAAGAAATCCACAAAAGTTCTACTAGTGTGTGAGTGATCAACCCACAAATTCTAGCCAACATCTGGGAAGTTAAAATCCTCCGTTATGAGACTTTCTGAGATGCTGGTCACCCTCTCTTTCTTTATATATGTGTTTGGTATATTAATCACAGTCACTAGGCCTGTAACACACCCCTACTTCAATTTTGTTTTCCAAGTCCCTAAATTACACCAAACTGACTCAACATTGTACTCATCACCCATTTTGACTGGATTCATTGCCTTAAATTTGATATACTTCTTAACTAAGAGCATAACATCTCCACCTCTCCTGCCCTTCCTGTATATATTTTACTCCCCATATTCAAATTCAGGTCACTTATGTCTGAGTGACACCATGTTTCTACTATTCCTACAATGTCTGCATTTGATGACATAATGAGTTCTTCAGATTTATTTACAATGCTCCTAGCATTAGTTTACATGCAAGTATACATGCATCTGTTCTTACTCTGTTCTTCTTAGTTATCCTAACACAGCCCATACATTTATTTGTTCCAGAATGACTTGCAGTAGGGCCTGAAGTCCCAGACACCTTTCTTTCCATGTTTCTGCATGTACCAATAGTAGCAGTGATAAAATCTTACCTCTAATTAAGCAATTAGTCTGCGTATCCCCCCTACCAAGTTATCAGTTTGCCAACCCACCTATCACTGCCTCGATATTCTTGCACCCCTTCTATTAACCCCGGGGGCTCACATCTGGTGAGTATGAGCTTGGCAAACCCAGGGTTCTGAGCTGGATATCATCATTCTTCTCTTTCTTGGTGATTCCTTTCTACTTCTCTCTCTCTCTCTGTCTCTCTCTCTCAGGGTAACTCGGGAATTTTTTTTTTTTTTGGCTGGTGCAGCATAAGCCTCAGGCTTCCTTGTACCATGTGGCTAATAATAATAATAATAATAAGTGTATCCCATCCATGTAAATAGTCTCCTGTTAACAAGCATAGACCACGCTGAGAAAAATTCTATCCCATGAACTTTGCACAACCTCTCCAGGGCCAAATTGAGTGATGAGGCTCTCAACATATACTCCTTCCTATCGTATCTGGGCAGAATTGCAGACACTTTCAAATTCAATCCTAACTCGTGATTTTTTTGCAACATTGCCCTGTACTTGCCCTGTCCTATGATCTCCTTCTCTTAATGGCATTAATGCCAACGTATACAACAGTATCACCTTTTTGTCCTTAAAAGATATATGCTCTACAACATCTACCGTTGCCTCTGGCAGAAATACTATGGTCCTATTCCACCTATCCTTCTTACCCAACATGTTTCCCTGATAATAGAGTCACAACAATAACCATCTCCTGTGGTATCAGCACAATCTGCCTTGGAGATTTCTGCCGTGTTGTCTGATGCACAAGTGTGAGCTTTGGCATTGAGTTGGGAAACTGAGAGCTTTGATGGGCCCTCAATTTTAATTCTTTTGAGGACATCTACCCTACTTCTTCTAGTTATAAATGCCCACTGAGTTGGCATCTAATTTATTTACACTCCCTGCACACACACACACACAAAGATATCCATCTTGTCTGGATCATGTCCCATTCCAGAAAGGTCTGCAAACATTTCACAAACTGCACATTTTGTTTGGCTGTGATATGTTGGTAAATCCTCCTCTTCAGTTCTTCCCTGAGCTATAGCACTTCCTCTGCTTTGTTCCCATTGCTTTTCTGCCCTAGTCAGTGGCATGATTTGTATTTAAATGCAATGAAGATTTAATTAAATTAATAAATTTAATTGACTCTAATGCATTAAGGGCTTATGCCTCAAGCTGCAAAAGAGTTAGACTATGTATATCTTAGTGCACTTGCATCATTTATACACAGCCAATTATAGATTAGCAACTTAAACAATTCCGCTATTGCAAATTTGCTAATCTATAATTGGCTGTGTATAAATGATGCAAGTGCACTAAGATATACACGGTCTAACTCTTTCGCAGCTTGAGGCATAAGCCCTTAATGCATTAGAGTCCTAACTTATATCATACACCATCAGGCATCTCTCATATTGTGGAGATATACTTCACAACTGTTTTGTCATCATTACATCACTGGGTACCTACCCACCCACCGAAGAAGGGCCAAATAGCCCTGAAACGATGCCGTCTGGGTGGTGGTATCCACTGAGAATAAGTAACAACAGTCTTCTCCTTCAGGTGAAGCGTTACTTATTCGAAGTAGTGCAATGTCATGGCAACTCGTCATGAAGGTATTCACAATATGAGATGTAACTTAAACGATGCCGCTATTGCAAATTTGCTAATCTATAATTGGCTGTGTATAAATGATGCAAGTGCACTAAGATATACATTGTCTAAATTTAATTGATTAATTGACTACACTAAGCTAATAGATTCCTATATGCTGTGATGCATATCACACTGTCAAGTTCAAGACGTATGTTGCACTATACCATTACAATTGCAAATTGTAATGGTATAGTGTCTTAAATTAGTTATATCCTTTCTAAAAAGTTAAATTCCTTAGCTAAACACAAAAAGATAAAAAGATACACTGATATAATAGCGATACAAATAGTAAGTTGTAACTTACAAAATCATTACCTAATGAAAAAGTTCGGTCCCCAATTTTACTTAGATAAACCATACAACTGTCCCTTCACAATGATCGAACTGTGGCTTGCTCTTGGCAGTTCAGGACCTAGTGCTGCTGGACCTGATGGAGTTCACTATTCCACGTTAAAAGAGCTCAGTGAAGACATGTCATGTTTTACTCCTTTTATATAACCGGAATTTTACAGAAAGCACTTCCCCTGATACCTGACACTATGCACATGTCATAGCATTATTAAAACCTGGCAAAGACTCAATGAATCCATATTACTATTGGCCTGTTGCCCTCACCAGTGGCATAGGCAAAATAATGAAAAAAAAATAGTATATTCTTGTCTCCTGATCACTGATCAAATACAGTCTCATTGGTTCATCTATACAATGTGGATTTCATATTGATAGATCAACTTTAGACCTCTTGATTCAAACAAAAACCCAGATTCATAATGCATTCCTAAGAAAGGAACATTTAACTAAGTTTATTTAGCCATTGAGAAAGCTTTTGACACAGCTTGGCATTATGGAATTCTTCACGATCTATACACATTAGGCCTAATGGGCAATCTCCCAAAGTTTATACAGAACTTTCTGAAGCAGTGTCTTTCCAGGTCCACATTCAGTCTTCCCTTTCTTGAAGGTATACCACATCCAAGAAGAAGGTATACCACAGTGCTCATTTTTTGAGTGGCCCCCTCTTCATTATAAAAAACAACTCGGTAACTAAGACTGTTCCAAACACTGTTTTTAATATGTTATATGCAGATAACTTTAGATATTTTGCCACTCTCAAAACATTTTGCGTATCATCTGAAAAAAAAAAAAAAAAAACAGCTGCAGTTCATTTCTGTAGAAGAGATAAGATGATAAGCTTTAGAACTGAGATAAGATGTAATATCCATCTTATCTCAGTTCTAAAGCTGTGCAACTGTGTTATACTTGTTGTTCCTGCTGTCTGATTTCTTGGCTTAATCTTGGATAAAAAATTACCTTTCTTTACCATATAAAACATCTTATAATCACCTGTTTAAAGAAATTAAACATCTTGAGAGTAATATCAGCTACATCATGGGTTGCTGACTGTGATAGTCTTCTTTACTTAAATCTTGCTTTAGTAAGATTACAGTTAGATTATGGATTTCCAATTTACAACTCTGCTAAACCTTGATGTGGTAGACCCTGTTCATCGCAGTGGCATACACATTGCTCTTGGAGCCTACCACACATCTCCTGTCCAAAGTCTTTACACTGAAGCTCACAACCTTCTGCTCTCTCTCTCTCTATGATGATAAATTTTACTACTAAATTATGCTATCAAAACCAAAGTATCTGTGCATCCAGCTTGGCAGTATCTGTTTACTCCAGATTGGGAGAACTTGCCATTCATCCATGAATGAATCAGCCAACTGGTATATCCCTTTGCTCATTACTTGATAATTGGCAGATCTTTCTAAATTAGCCATCTATAATTCCACTGCTCTATGGACTTTCTATACTCTAGCATGTAATTTATCCCTTCAAGAATGGGGATAAACTACTCTTTCTCAAAAGAACGTAAAACATCTTCATAAGTCAGATCTTCATAATTGCAAAATATGAATATTATACACATATACACAGATGGCTCTAAAACTGACCATCTTCCATCATCCATAATCTCCAGTCAGTTAACATTAGATTTTACCGTCTTTACTGCTGAACTGCATGCATTATAAATGGCTTTGGAATCTATAAAATTTCACAGTTTACTCATAGTGTCATATTCGCTAACTCTCTGTGCCATGCTCACTTCACAGTAATCAAGGAAACATCACAACTGCGTACTTGATCATTTTCAGAAATTGCTGATTGATTTAGCTAAGGAGATAAAAGTAGTAAAATTCTGATAGGTCCCTAAGCCATGTTGGTATACCTGGCAATGAAAGTGATGACCATGCAGCCAAAATACACTGTGGAACCAGTTGATGCCCCTTTTAAAATTCCTTTCACTGACTACAGAAATCTAGTAATAAATCAAAGTGAAAATCACTGGCAAACCATGTGGCAAAATCAAAAAGGCAACAAACTCCTTCAGATTAAACCAAATCTCCAGTCTTGGCCATCCAGTTTCCATTTGAATCATATAAAAAGTCATGCTTGCAAGGCTAAGGATAGGTCATACACCTCTTCACTTTTTTCTTATTTCTGCCGTAGATCCACCATTCTGTCCAAAGTCATACTCGAGTCACAGTCCAACATATCATAGTTGACTATCGTCTCTATAATAGGGCACGGTTTGCCGTACCCTATTATAGAGTATTTATCAAGGTACTTATCAAGGCATGCAGCCCAAATCACTCCTACTTTGAAATGAATTTTAGACAATGACAAATCTGATATGAATGCAGTTTCACTTTCCTAACAAAAATACAATGCTATGACATAATTTGCTAAATCCTACATAATGTATATATTTGATCTTTAGTGGCACCTGTTACTATCATTGTATTTCTGTCTTTGTACCTTTAGCTATCATTATGCATAAACCTTCCAATAACAATAACAACAACAGCAGTCTGCCCTGCTTTTGAAATTGGCAAACAATGTGGAGGATTGGCCCCCCCTCTCAAGTATGGAACTGATGAATGAAAATAATTTTTAACCATTCATCAAGGGATTAAAATACATAAATTAACCGATGAATTCTGATTTTTTTTTGCATGCTTTTTACTTCATTTTTTCATTTTTATTTATTTTTTTTGATAGCTTGATGCTCTCTTTTGCAATTGATCAAAATTTGTTGTCATAACAGTGCAGTATCAGTCATGGGATGACCTTTTTTCACACAAAACAACCCTTATCGAAATTAAAGCATCACTGCTTGGAAATTTTTTAATAATGGCTCATGAGAATGATACACTGCTTAGAGGAACAGAAAAAATAAAATCTTCCTCTTATGCTGATGATAAGCATTGTGTATCACTTTGCTGTGAAATCCAGCCATAACCCATTTAGTAGGTGAGCCAGTTATGAAGGCAGCTGTTGAGGGATGGCTGTAGATGCTGTAAATGTCAAGTCATTAAAAAGTGATCCAAATTTAAACCATTAATAATGATAGCTCAATAGTACAGTGATTTTTCACATAAACTGTCACAGTACACAGAATGATAATTTACTATGAAAATTGTTCAATGTTACAGAAGTGACAAAATATTTATATTGTATTTGTCTTAAAATGAACTTTGTAGAAATATTCTGTTACAAAACCATTGGTGTTCGTATAAAATAGAACAAATAATATACAGTGTTTCAATTAAAATGCACTAGGGTTTGGCTTGCTCATTTTTAGGTTTAGGCTATTTATCATTTGGAATTTTTTTTGTTTTTTTGTCATATTTGATCTGAAATTTTTGAATTAAGCTTTTTAAAATGTGGCTAAAATTACCATTTAGATTTTATTGTTTCAAAAATTAAAATTTTTCCTAATCAACTGCTTATTTTTTCTCACATGAAATTGTTTCTCAATTTCAGTTTAGTCTAAAAACATCATTGGTGTACTTCTGAAATGAATGTAAAATGATTTTATTTTAACAAAAACAAAATAAAAATAAATCACTATGGTTGTAGCATGAGTAGGTGTAAAACAAACTGCCTCATATTGGTGGCAACATTTTACAGCTGAGAGATTTTGTGGGGCACCTCCCCAGATGTGGGAACAATATTCCATGGTTGGGGAGATTTGCGAATTGTACAGTGAACAGCTGTTTGGAAGAAAGTTAATGCCAAGTGCAAAAGAGAAAACTTTTTTTTTTTTTTTTTCAATGCAGAGGAAGCAATATTTGTAATGTGCTTATGCCTAGCTTGACGTACATAGGAGAATGTCTATGACAGTCCCAAGGAGCAAACTTCCACGTGATGTTGCAGAAGTTGGGTAGTTTGGATAAATTTAAGTACGAACTAGACAAATTATTAGAGCGGCTGGACAGATGTTGTGAGATGGGCATGTTTGGCTGATACTCTATAAGCTTGCTTTCTTGCATCATTGCTACTTCTAATATTATGGATAAAAGTATAGTTGATTATCAACTATAGTGGTTATCAATGGGCACTGCTCCTCTTGGACTACAGTATTAGTGGAGTTCCCCATAGAACACTGCTTTTCCCATTATTTATTTATTATTATTTTTTTCTCAATATTTATTGATGATATGATGAAGGCATATGAGGCTTAATGTCTGAGTTTTCAGATAATACAAAGGTTGGCTTGGTGGTTAATGACAGTAATAGGGATATGCTACAAAAATATCTAGAAAAATTAGGCAGATGGACTGAGATGTGGCAGTTGAAGTTTAATATTAACAAATTCATATTCATGGTAGTGCACATGGCTAGCAGTAATCTCATAATAATATACCAACTGTGTGGCAACTCATTTAGTTAGTGAAGAAAGAAAAAAGTATGGGGTAATTGTGCATTGCAGATGGGCTGTTAGGATAGATCATGGGGGTTCTGTCAATGATACAGATGAATTTTTTCAGCAGATATAAGGAGGTAATTATCCTATTGTAGAAAGCAATGGTTAGGCCATATCCTGGGACTGCCTACAGGTCTGGAAGCCTCATTTGAGGAAAGATGTTGATCTGTCAGAATGGGTGAAGAGAAGTGTGTGCGTGCACACGTGTTATGGAGGTTTAATGGTTCATAAGCTTCTGGGACCATAGTGTGCCTAGCAGAGAAGTGCTTGAACTAGCTGAGTGGTTAGGAGTGAAGGTGCAGTTATTAATGATTTATTGTAAATTCACCTGCTCAGATGATCACTAATCTTGTTCTTGTTTATAAACAAGAACAAGATTAGTTAGTAAGGGGAAGAAATGAATACTCTTACCAAGAAGGCTTCAGTTGTGCAATTTGCGGCATCTGTAAACTAAGCTTCTGCAAGAGTATCTGATTGGGGTATTTAAGGCTTTTAATGGATTGAGTAAGTTAAATGCTAATGACATCCTTCTTCTTGCTCAGACAACACACGTAAGGAGGACAAAAATTTAAATTGAGGAAGGATGGGTGCAGGATAGGTGTATGGAAATATGCTTTTGGTAGGTAACTGTTGGAACAAACTTCCATTTGTTACTACGAAAATGCATAGGTTTCAATAAATTCAGAATAAACTCTAATAAATTATTAGAGGTCATACGGGTGATGTAAGAAATTTTTTTTTTTTTGTCTTGCATCATTTTCCACTACTAATACTAAAAATGGAGGATACAGGCAACTCTTGGTTTAAGAACATTCGATTTACGAACATTTGTATAACCGAATGTCACAATTCATTCAAAATTTCTTAAAGTCACCAACAGATAGAGTTCCTTATAAAACGAAATGCCAACCATATAGTGAGCACAATTGTAAGATTTAAATAAATAAACTTTTAAAAATGTATTTATTACAATAATTATCAGAAAATTATTATATGATAATTATACTGAACTGTCCTTGGTTAATAAAACTAATCTAGCCAGTAAAAACTTGTGTCCACAGTTTGTGAATAATTTAAGTGATTTTGAGGAACCAGTAGAACCCATGACTGAATAAATTGTTGAACTGGACAATAAGATGGACCTCGAACTTGACGTGAGAGAGCTTTTGGACTTTCATTTTGAGGAATTAGCAACCGATGAAATAATTGAAATAGAGACACATCTAAATTCTGAATTAACAGAAGAACCTGATATTCCACAGCCTCCCAGAACATTTACAAGGCAGAAAATGGCTACAGCTTTTAAATCAATTTCTGAGGGGTTGGCATTCTTTGAAGAAGAAGAAGACGCAAATATGGAAAGAATTGCAAAAGTGAAATTTATGACTGTCTGTCTAGCATGCTACAGTGAGATTTTTGAAGAAAAAAAGAAACTAACTCTGCAGTCTTCTATAAAAACATATTTTAAAAAAGTGGAAAACCATCTGTTTCTTCATTATCAGATGCCCTTCCATCTACTTCATCTGCACCTAGTGCCACTTATGTGGAAAATATTGAACTCTAATGAAGATACTGATCAGTAAAAGTTGAATACATACTTATGTACAGTACATATATTATGTTAGTACTCATTTTCTTTGTTTCTAGGCACCTCCGTAGCCAGGTGGGCAGGAGCAGCAGTGCATAGCACACGCTTCTTGATTAGACCGGGGTTCGAGCCCGTGCTCACCTAATACGGAGGATGCGGAAAGGTCAAGGAATGACCACCGCATATCCCCGGAGCGATATGGCCTTAGTTGCTAATGTTCCTAAAAACCAAATAACAAACAACAAAACATCTTTGTTTCTATTTTGTAACTCTCTATGTTTTTAATTAAGATTAACAAGTACGATATCTTGGTGTTTTTTTATTCTTTTCTTATTTTATTTTACATTAACGTATCACATACAATACGTACATTATAATAAAATATATTGTATAGACCATTCGATGTTTAGTACATGGTTTTAATGCTTTAAAATGACTGCTAACACATACGATATGTATCGTAAAAGCTCAGGAATGCAAGATACACATAACGAACAAAACATATAACGATCAGCGTCTTGGAACGGAACTCGTTCATAATCCAAGCATTGTCTGTTATGAGAAAATAAGCACTTCACTCTGTGTAGAACATAATCTCTTTAATTTCTTAAAGGACTACAAATTATTCTCAGATGTTTCATGGTGTTTCCTGTACCACTTCTTCAGTTGCTAAAGGCAGCTGAACAGGTAAATGTGGTAACTTAATTATGTAGTGCTCTTACTTTAATCATTTTGAGGCTTCTTACGTACATTCTTACATTTTACATACATATAAGTTTTGCTGGATTAGAGATTATTATATCTTTAATAACTTTCTGCGTGGTTCTAGGGCATCAACAGATCAATCATCTGTCTGGCAGGTGCTCTTTGTGGGCTTAACTGCATGGGTGAGTCAAGGATTATGTTAGAAGGGATAATGAAGGGTTCTTTATGGTAGCTATCAACATTTTTGAGCTTATTATTTCTGTTTTTTTATTTGTTCTAAAACCCTGCTTTTGAAGATATGAATGTGACTGTTATCTGTTTGCTCACCTTTTATTTCAGTTGTAATTTGTACAGGTTGAAATGCTTATTTTCTCACTGTTTTTCATTTTTTTTTTTATTATAAAAGTGAGAGTAGTTATTAAAAAAATAACCACTCTCATTATGAATACAATATTTCATGTATAGTACTGTGTTGCCATAATTTAAAGTATATAAATACGAAAATATTTATCCAAAATTGTTTAAATTCCTTTTTGCATATTGTGTACACACACACAAAATGTACCCACAAAGATAAAACATTATAACTAGAAAAGAACATTAATCATCATTTTAATGAACCCATGTCTTCAGAGGTTACTATTGCAAGAAAGTGAATTAGCCATACAATTATTCCATGATAGTAAAACTATTTTTTTTTTTTTTTTTTTAGCATTACATTATGGAACTTTTTTTGGTTACTCTAATAACTACTCTCCATAATAATCCATACAAGAGAGAAGGACAAAATATACAATATAATATTGTTTAAATACATTTGAGCAAATTACTCACATCTTACCCAACTAAGCCAGTCATTTTACAACTAATAGTTCCATCCTTCTGTCATCAGTATTCCTATTATTATTTTCATTTATTTCATTAAGTAATTATTATTACACCATTAGAATATCCAGATTTGTAGAAGAATAAGAAAAAATTACCTCAGTATGATAGTAGAACACTTCTGTATGTTACTCTTCAGAAATTAAAACAAATAAAAGATTAATGCAAAATGACTACAGTAAAATATCAATTGAAAACAATTCAAAAAACAATTAAAAAATTAAATGAAATTAATTAAAAAAGTTTAACATAAATTTTTAAAAACAATTTTCCTTCCTAATCTCCCGTAATTGTGTGTATCGATAGGTTATGCCTGGAGAAAATCGATAGGAAGGAAAATCATTTTTCAAAATTTACATTAAACTTTTTAAATTAATTTTATTTAATTTTTAATTGTTTTTTGAATTTTTAATTAATTTTTGAATTGTTTTTAATTGATTTTTTACTGTAATCATTTTGAGGTATTCTTTTATTTGTTTTAATTTCTGGAGGTCTCATACGGAAGTGTTCTGTGTATCATATTGAGGTAAATTTCTCTTATTCTTCTACAAATATTGATATCAATATAGAACATATTGAGCATCATAACTCTTTATATACTATTAGAATATCCAGAATATGAGATTCATTTTGTAAAAGGTTAAAAAATGCTTATTAATTAATGGTAGTATCTTGAGTTTGTTCTTTATATATGGTAAGCTAGATTAGTCAAATCCTTGGTGTCATAACTTAAATGGTAGTTGTATTGTTTGATGAGTAGCTCAGTTAGAGAACTGAGGGCTGTAATAGCATTCTGAATTTTTATATAAGATATAAAAATTGCTCTGTTCACTAACCGCTTTCAGAATATCAAACTGCTTGACCCTTGTTTCATTTAACATTATTGAGTGATACCCTTTGATTTGTTATCTGAAAGATGCCTATTGACATACTAGTAGATATTAGGATGTCATAATCCCATTACATAAGACTATTGTTAGATCACACCTTGAAATACTGTGTTCGAGTATGGAGACTGCACCTAAAAAAAAAAAGACATTGAGCTTCTTGAAAGGGTCCAAAGACAGGTAACTCGCCTGGCGAGATCGGCAAAAGGGCATCCATATGAGGAAAGACTTAAAATATGTGGGTTGCACAGCTTGGAAACTAGGCACCTTAGAGGAGACTTGATTGAAGTGTTTAAGGCTCTGAGAGACAAAAGTAAAATGAATGAGGACGAAATTTTCACAGTTATAAATGATTCTAAAACTAGGGGCCATAAATTCAAGTTACGGTCAGCTGGATAGTTGCCTATGGGAGGAAGGAAATGCATAGGTTGTCTATTTCCTTTTCTTTTATTATTAATTAATTCTTTATTTTATTTAATTTTTTTATTATTATTATTTTACTTTTTTTTTTTTTTTTTTTTTTTGGCTAAGCCTTAAGCTTCCTTGCACCATATAGCCATTACTAATACTAATGCTGTAAGATAGTATTTCTGGTGCAGTAGGAATATGATTGCCCCAGCTTCTATTACCCAGTGTTTCTGTTAACTGAGTTGCTGATCACAGCAAAAAGAAAAAAAAAAAAAAAACAAATGAAAGAAAGGGGTAGTGCAGCATGAACTTTTAAATTGTTTGTGACTGTGTGTAGCTAATGAACTCTCAGTCTGTGCTTGAACTATAAAATAGGAACTGTGACATTTGGATACCAAATTGTTTGAAATTGTATAATCAATAGAAGTCATCATCATTTTTACCATGCATTCATACAAAGTTTGTGACCTATGTGGTAGGTTATGAAAACTCCATTATGCAGATTATCTTCTGTGGTATGATATTCACTATTTCTACCCCTGTGCCAATTTTCTAAACTATTTACTAGACCACTGAGTGAAAGTTTTGTATGTATTTTTGTTGTTCTCTGTGACAGTATAATAGTTGCACCACTTTTGTGGTCTAGGTTCAAACTGGCTCAGAGACTGGAGGAATACTTAAAAGTAATCGTTAATCAGGGGCATTGTTAGCCAATCTCAGGCAGCTTGAAAAATTGGAGGGGGAGACAAACTGGTAATATGGCAATTTGGGCTAAGATACTGATACTCTGTAAAACCATTAACAATAATAACAAGTGTATTTTTTCAGTGTAATTTTGTCAATGTAATGCAACCTGTGATAATGTCCCTACTTATATCAGCACTTGAGACAGTCACACTGTCTACTCACCTCCTGCTTTGCATGCAGTATTATTTATCTATGTGTAATTTGTTTTTGTCATTTTTTGGCTTTGGTCTTAGCACCTTCAATAAAGCATTACTAATTTGTATGTTACATAAAACTATGCTTGTTTTCAAAAGAAATAAAAAAAATTATAAGCTCATCTAGATTTTCAATCATATTATTACTAGTTTTATACCAAATTCTTGAACTTTGTTTTTGAGTTGTGCATAACATTTATGTGTTCCATAGACTTCAAGGTAGTGTTCAAAGCCAAACAGTATATCACAGAATTATTATTTCATTTACACTTTGATTTGCTTTAAATTTCTTTTTGCTGTATTTGCATGTGCAGTCCTCTTTCTCTACCAAAGTTGTGCTATATTGTTTATTTTATTTTATTATTTTTTTTTCGCTGTAGCACGTAATTTATTTATTTATTTTAATTTATATGCATGATCTTTTAATAACCCTCATCTGCCCTCATCTTCATTTTCTGTTAACTTTGCATGTCAGCTTTCATAATCCCTCAGCATTATCAATACGTCCCAAGTCTGCCAGAGTTAGGGTTACTTCATTCAGAGATAAACAGAGACATCTACTAGCTCAAAGAACACGCATGTTAGCTAAGGAATCTAACAGCATCATGAGAGATGGTGCCATCAGTCCAGATATCACAGCTGAAACAGTATCTCTGTCAGATGAAGTTTGTAGCATCACAGATGGGATATTATTTCCAGATTCGCCATGTTTTGTTGCAGAAGAAAGAGACAGACTGTATTCCCAATTGCCATATGGAGGACCAAATAGGAGGTCTGTTAGCTGCAAACTTTCTGATAATAAGATAATGATTAATGAAAAACATTCTCTTAATTCTCATTATATTCTTGTCATATATCAAAAATTAGTTCTTTTTTTAACCCCGTTATTAATGATGTAATTATTTTTATGCTTTAAAGTACAGATGTGTGCGATACGTTTTCTACATACATTAAAATTGCAAAAATCCATTTTAATTTTTTGTGCTAATACATACTTTTAGAAGCTTTTTTTTTTTTTTTTTGAACATCCATGTGTCTATGCATTTTTTGAAGCAAATGTGAGTGAAATAAGAAAATTAAAAAAAAAAAAAAAAAAAAAAGAGAGATTTATGAGAATAATTTTTGATTTCACTGAGTTGAATAACTAGGTTAGTGGATGTTATATCTTGGTTTCAACACCGAATGAGTTATCATTCACTATTGAGTTAGTTGTATGTAAGGATAAGCATGTGTCATAGTCATGACTTCTGTATGTTCTCTATATTGTTATAGAAAAAAACACTAATTATACTACAAAATTAATGCAATAATTGGTCAGGTGCTTTAATTCTGTATATAATTAATATTCTTTTTTCTACAAAAGTCTCTGAGGCTCAACCACATTTGTCTTTATAGTAAAAGGTACTATCCATATTTCCATGATTTTTCATGTAATTATTTGAATAAACCAGTCTAAAATAACTTGCATTTGTTTTCTGTGTCAGATTTCTATTGAACCTGAAATTACCCCTTGGATTAAAAAAATTCATCAAGAATAAGCAGAGGAAAGTGGATAATTTATTGGCAGTGCTGGTAATGTGTTCTGGTGGTCATACATAGAATGTGTTGGCCATATTGGAAGTTAGCACCTTTATCAGTTGCTTGTGTGGACCACGTACACAGTGATATTTTTCTGTCAGTCTGACCATTTTAGGCCCCAAGTGCCAAGCATTTCCATGGCCAAGCGATTCTTGAGCATCTATAGAGCATTTTTCTTCCAAGAGATTGTTTTCCTTGACTTCCCCTTACTTATTAAAATTTCTGTTAAGTAGCTTTACTGTATTAAAAGCATTAAGAAGAGAGCTCAAAAGAAGGAAAGTACATTTTTCTTTAACTTAGTTAGTCTTTGAGCTCAAGAGCAGAAATGTCCAATGTCAATGATTCTAATCACTGAAAAGGCTTCAAAGGGAAGCACAAAGGGAAGGCCAGTAAATCAGAGAGTCTTATAATGGGGGATTTTAATTTCCCAGATATTGACTGGAATTTGGGGGCTGGTCACTCACACAGTAGCAAGGCTTTTGTGGATTTATTGGATGATTGTTTTCTACATCAGCATGTTCGGGAGGCAACTAGAGGGAGTAATACTCTTGATTTGATTATCAGTAGTGATTCTTCATGCATTAAGAATCTGCAGATAAATGAACCACTTGGTGGCAGTGATCACAGTGTGCTGAAGTGGGAGTTACTCAAAGAGGTAACTACCATTAGGGGTAAAGGGAAGGGGTATTGCTTTCGTAAAGGCGACTACAATGGACTGAGACAGTATTTAAATTCTATACAGTGGGATCAACTGATGATATTGCCAACAGCAAATTCAAAATGGGAAGCATTCAAAGAACTTATCGTGGAAGCTACTAGGCTTTACATACCAACTAAGAAATATTGTTCAAGGTTTAGGCCTAAATGGTTGTCAGATGAACTAATGAGGCATATGGCAGAGAAGAAAAATGCATGGGATACATACAAATTAACACGTGACACGGACGCCTATGATAGATACAAGTTGATCTGTAACCAAGTTACAAAGGAGGTTAGGCAGGCGAAGGCAGATTACGAGAGATCTTTGGCAAGGGATGCGAAGAAAAACAGCAAAGAGTTCTTTACTTATGTAAACTCTAGAAGGAAGGGGATGAATCAGATTGGTCCACTAGAGATCGATGGGTCAACTGTTGATGACCCTGCTCGGGTAGCTAACAAACTAAATAAATATTTTGCATCGACATTCACACATGAGGAGTTATTCAGCGAGGGGAATGCCAGAGGTGTATTCAACTCTAGCAGTAAGCTAGAGAATCTTGTAATAACTGAGAGCAAAGTGGAGGAGAAATTGTTGAAGATAAACACAAGAAAGGCACCTGGGGTGGATGGGATCTATCCAGTTATATTAAAGGAGGCAGCAAAGGAGGTAAGCAAACCCTTAGCCATAATTATGAGAGCTTCCTTGGACTCAGGGGAGGTACCCATTGACTGGAGATGTGCAAATGTGACCCCAATTCACAAAGGGGGATCAAAGGCTGACACAAGTAATTATAGACCTGTGAGTTTAACTTCTGTTCCCGGAAAATTAATGGAGGCACTGGTGAAAGAAGCACTGCAGGATCATCTAGACAAGACTTCAGTTATAGCTAGGACACAGCATGGTTTTGTTAAGGGGAAGTCTTGCCTGACCAATTTGATTGGATACTATATGCAGTCACAAAAGAACTGGATGCAGGGAATAACTTTGATATTATATACTTGGATCTTAGAAAGGCTTTTGATACTGTTGCACATGGAAGACTGCTGCACAAATTGGAGCAGTGTGGCATTGGAGGCAAGTTGCTGCTATGGATAAAGGGGTGGTTGAGGAGGAGAAGACAGAGAGTGGTAATCAATGGACACTGCTCATCGTGGACTAATGTTATTAGTGGAGTCCCTCAGGGTTCAGTATTGGGGCCTTTATTGTTTTCTGTATTTATAAATGATATTGATGATGGTATATCAGGCTTAATGTCCAAGTTTGCAGACGATACGAAGGTTGGCAGGGTTGTCAAGGACACTACTGACACTATGCTGCTGCAACAGGATTTGGAAAGGTTGAGCAGATGGGCTTCGAGGTGGCAAATGAAGTTTAACATTGACAAATGTAAAGTACTACATATGGGAAACAGCAACCCCAGAGCAACATATCAACTCTGTGGTACTACACTGACAGTGGTAGAGAATGAAAGGGACCTGGGGGTGGTGGTGCAGGCAGATATGAAGTTCTCTGAGCAGTGCAGACGAGCTGCAAGAGTAGCTCATGGTGTATTGTCAATGATATATAGGAATTTTTCTAGCAGGGATAAGGAGGTGATTATTCCCTTGTATAAGACAATGGTCAGGCCACACCTAGAGTACTGTATACAGGCCTGGAGGCCTCATTTCAGGAAGGATGTAGAGCTGCTGGAACGAGTACAGAGAAGGGCAACTAGATTGGTGAATGGGACAAAGGGGTTCTCTTACGAAGAAAGGCTTAAGTTTTGCAAATTACAGTGTCTGGAAACTAGGCACCAGCGGGGTGATCTGATAGAGGTGTACAAAGCCTTGAATGGTTTGAGCATGCTCAATGCTGATGGGATTCTTCCTCTAGCTCAGAAAAATCACCTGAGAGGGCTTAAATTCAAATTGAGGAAAGACAGATGTAGGATAGATGTGCGGAAATTTGCCTTTAGCCAGCGGGTGGTTGGTGGGTGGAACAGACTTCCATCCCTTGTCGTGGAAGTTGATAGCCTAAATAAGTTTAAGGCTCAGCTGGACAGGTATTTTGAACGAACAGAGGGGTGAAGTGGAAGTGGTTATTTTTATTTATTTATGTTACTTTTTTTTTTTTTTTTTTTTTTGGCTGATGCTGCATAAGCTTGCTTTCTTGCATCAAATGCCTCTACTAATGCTAATGCAATGCAATGACATGGAAACGTTTTGGTGGTACACTCTCTCTCTCTCTCTCTCTCTCTCTCTCTCTCTCTCTCTCTCTCTCTCTCCCCCCCCACCCAGCCTGTGGACAAGTTATCACCATTTGTTATCCAAAGATATTTGAAATTCATCACTGGAATACCAAAAATGGTTAAACAATTGCAATCCAAAAACCTCCTGATTGAAACAACCACCTCTAAACATTCTGAGTGGCTGCTCAAAACAACAACATTTGGTGGGCTGCCAGTATCTATCACTCCGCACAATACCTTAAATTTGTCAAAAGGTGTCATCACCTTTCGATGAATCACCTACTTACAGTATCCGAAGAGGAATTAGTTCAAGGACTAAGCAATCAAAAAGTAATCAGCGCTAAATGTATAATGACTACAAAAGATGGAAATCTCATTCCAACTAGATCCATCATTTTAACTTTCAGCACCCCAAATTTGCCATCCTCAGTAAAAGCTGGCTATTTAAACTGCCGAATTCAGCCTTATATCTCTAATCTCATTCGTTGTTCTAAATGCCAGAAATATGGACATTCCCAGCAGGCATATAGCGGTGATGCCATTTGCCCTATTTGTAGTTCCAAGGAGCATACACAAACAGATTGTTCAGCATCAACTCCCATTTGCCCCAACTGCAAAGGAAGGCACCCAGCTTTTTCTAAATCATGTGAAATGTGGAAAACAGGGAAGAATATCCAAAAATATAAAATAGAACATAAAGTGACATATCCTGAGGCACACAGACAAGTTATGTTGACCATGCCCAGTCATTCTTATGCATCTTACACTTGTAGCACCCATTCATTAGAAGTTCAAGCAGATGTATCAGTACCCCCCCCCCCCAGCACATCCCTAGCTAACTTGGTTAAAACTATGCTATCAAACTCTGGCAAAAACACACCTGAAATTGAAACAAGTGAAGCCACCAACACTCCATTTAGCATTCCAGCTGATACTCCAACAGTCTTGTATGAGAGTGAAAAATTGAAAACTACTAAAGCCAGCAGGAAAGCCACCAACAGTATAGAAGTAGATGTACTCTCAGATTATGAGGAACCCATACTAGAACTTCATGTGAATGACGCTTTGGATACTGGATGACCCATCTTCCAAAAAAAAAAAAAAAATGCTTCTCATACAAAAAACAGTCAGATGAATCATCCTCGGCTAAACCAAAATGATCCACAACATCATAAAATGGAATTGCAGAGGACTAGTCAGTCATTCTGATGACTTAAAGGAGTTACTCGCTCAGTTCAACCCTTAGGTGTATGTGTAAAGGAAACATTGTTGTCACTACAAATTTCACCAAAATTTTCAAATTTTATCATGTACAGACAAGAACTCAGTAATCTAAAATACTGCATGGAAGTCTGAAATCCTCATTTTTGGAAAGATACAGATCTGTTGAGCAGCAAGGTTAGTTTGGAGTTCCAAAGGATATTACTACCAAGAACGACTATAGTTCTCTAAATTGAAGTGTCTGGAAACTAGGCATGGTGATCTAACTGAAGTAAATGACTTTAAAAGGGTTAAATAAACAATATATATATATATATATATATATCCTAGTATGTGAAAGTGAAATATAAATATTATAATAAATATAAATTGTAAAATTAAATTATTTTGTTTTATTTTGTTTTATTCCCATAACCAATTAATGCCATCTAAGACGATTAAACATTACATCGGTCTGTATATATAGGTAAATGAATTAGGTGGTAGTATAATAATATAATATAAATAATATATTGGCTTGTCAGTTAAACCAATAACCAAGATAGGTACCTAACGTGACCAGGAAAAAATACATGCTATGCATTAAGCAATATATTACAAAATATATAAAAATCGATACATTAAAAAGTTAATTATGGCAATAGGTTACATTGAAGAGGACTTTTTCTAGGGCTAACCCTTTCAATGTAACTACCGTAATTAACGAGCTATCCGTTTCTGTAGTCATCGTCCAGCTAGGCAAAGTCCAAAAAGCAAAAAGTAAAAGCAAAAAGTAAATTAGGCCAAAACAGATAAATAACTAAATTTCTAAATTTAGTAGCAAGCTAGTGCGATGACTGTTAGCCCGACGGATAGCCAAAATTAAATTTACATAAGCAAAAAAGAGCATATAAAATAATTTTATTCTTTTATCTTTTTTGCTTATGTAAATTTAATTTTGGCTATCCGTCGGGCTAACAGTCATCGCACTAGCTTGCTACTAAATTTAGAAATTTAGTTATTTATCTGTTTTGGCCTAATTTACTTTTTGCTTTTACTTTTTGCTTTTTGGACTTTGCCTAGCTGGACGATGACTACAGAAACGGATAGCTCGTTAATTACGGTAGTTACATTGAAAGGGTTAGCCCTAGAAAAAGTCCTCTTCAATGTAACCTATTGCCATAATTAACTTTTTAATGTATCGATTTTTATATATTTTGTAATATATTGCTTAATGCATAGCATGTATTTTTTCCTGGTCACGTTAGGTACCTATCTTGGTTATTGGTTTAACTGACAAGCCAATATATTATTTATATTATATTATTATACTACCACCTAATTCATTTACCTATATATATATATATATATATTTTTTTTTTTTTTTTTTTTTCTGAAAACCCCAAACACGAGATGTATTAGAACCTACAGTATTTAGTACCATGCATGGGTTGGAGGTTGAGAACATGAAAGAAGATATTTGTTGACATTAGACTTGAACTTCTGTAGATTGTAATTTTCAGGAAATACGTATGAAGGAAGGTTGTTCCATAAAATGGCAGTTGAATGAATAAACAAGGAAGATGAAAAGTTGGTTCTGTGAGTTTGAAGTTGGACAGTAAATGGATATTGGCTGGTGGCGGCACGTGTTCGGACTGTTTTGAAAGAGAGAGCGGGAATTATAGAAGCCAATTCAAAAGAACAGTGCTCATCGAAGTATCTGTAGAAAGTAGAAAAGTCATGCAGCAGAAACAGAACATCTATGAGACAGAGAGTGGAGAGATTCTGTTAGAGATGAGTTATTAATTAATCTAATTGCTCTCTTCTGAATGGAATCTAGAATGAGAGAGGTTTTGGGGGCCCCCAGATGTGGGAACAATATTTCATGGTAGGGCGGATTTGCGATTTGTACAGAGTGAACAGCTGTTTGGAAGAAAAGTAATGCCAAGAGCAAAAGAGAAAACCAAGTTTTTTAGATGCAGAGGAAGCAATATTTGTAATGTGCTTGTGCCAAGAGAGATTAGAGATCAGGGTAATCCCTAAAAGAGATATATCATCTTGCCTTAGAAATCGGAGTGTCACCAAAGATAAGCATAGGAGCAGAAGAATCCTTTTTGCAAGATATAAGACAGGACTAAGTTTTAGAAGGATTGAAATCAACTCAGTTGTTTAACAAATAGATATTTATTTACAGTATACCCAGTATAAAATAAAATAAAATAAAATATTTCAGTAGCTTTCGGAACTCGTGTCCCTTTATCAACTGACAAATTTGAATACATTACAAGCAAAGTGTGGCACGTTACTCATTCGTCATTGTTGTAGCACGGACGTGTACTGCCTTGCGCCAGTGATCATCCATCAATAAAACGGTTGTCTCCAGGATTGGATGTATACGCATGCCTTTCTGGCGATTTAATGCCTTAGGGTTGTTCATTATGTTTAGTGACTCTAGCCATAGGCGGTGGCGAAAGTGTCGCGCGTGGTCCACTATCTCAAAGTCGCGCTTGGGGTCAAGATCGTGGTTGGCAGCCCAAAAATGTTCTGCAAGCGCGGACTGGTCAGTTTCGGCAAGCCGGATTGCTCTGTCGTGTTCCGTGAGGCGATCCTGGAGACGTCTCGATGTCTCACCTACGTAGCAACTGTTACAGGCCCTACAGGTGATACGGTACACTACATTGCTGCGTAAGACAGGTGTGACAGGGGTCTTCACACTGGAGACAAGTGAACGTAGGTTCCTACCTGGTAATTGTACACATTTGATGTTGTAACTTCTCAGGATCTTCGAGATACGTCCTGACACTCCTGGATAGTACGGAATGTAGGCGGATGATATGCCGACTTGCTTCGGAGGCCTTGGGTTGGAAGTAAGTTCTTGTGCCTGTAACAAGCATCTGTTTAGTACATGGGATGGATAACCGCATCTGGTTAGGTCCGCCTTCACACGGGAGATCTCGTTACGTCTAATTGTGTCGGTGCTGGAATGGCTCCAGGCCCTGGAGAACAGGGTGCGGGCAGTGCTATTGAGATGGCTTGGAGCGTGGCCGGACCCGTAGTTGGTGAATTGACCGCACCACATGGGTTTGCGGTATACTGAGGTCTCTAGATGTGGGCCTACGCGATGCACTAGCACGTCCAGAAACGGGAGCGAACCGTCCACCTCTGATTCTACGGTAAACTTGATGAAATTGGATAGAGAGTTGAGGTATTCTAGTAGTACCGTCAAGTCCGATACCAAAACATGCTATCAGCAACTCACATTCAAGAAGAGGGTGTTCCTCAGGGTTCCATACTGAGTGCTACCCTATTTGCTATTCGGGTCAACCACATATTGGAAGAACTTCCAAAATCCATACAAATATACATGTATGCAGATGACCTCACCATATCCTGTCAGTCACAAAGTATGAATACTGTTGAAAGACAGTTACAAATTGCTCTTTCCAGAATAGAATCGTGGACCTTACGTAATGGATACCGCCTAGCTGAGCAGAAATCCACCACTACTCATTTTTGCAAATTACGGTCACTGCATCCCGATCCTGAGCTAAAGATCAATAACATTTCAATTCCTCTTGTTCACACTGTCCGTGTTCTTGGCCTCGTACTTGATAAGAAACTGAACTTTCAAGCACATGTATCTTATCTTAGAACTATCTGCTTGAAAAAGTTGAATATTCTCCGGTGTGTGTCATCTATGTCATGGGGTGCTGATCGACATACCCTGATCCATCTTTATCGAGCCCTCATCAGATCCCGCTTAGACTATGGCTCTCCAGTGTATGACTCTGCGAGAAGAACTACTTTAGAGCGATTAAACACGATCCAGCACAGTGCGCTGAGAGTTTCTCTAGGAGCTTTCAGAACCTCCCCTGTTCAGAGCCTTTATATCGAAGCTCATGAGCCACCTTTACATCTTCGGAGGAAAACATTACTTTTGATGTTTGCCGCAAAAATTCGCAGTTTGCCCTCCCACCCTAGTTGGAAATATCTGTATAATACCGAATGGGAGTCATTTTACAACAGTAAGCCAAATGAAAACCGACCTGCTGCACTTAGACTTAGAGAACTCACTCAAGCATGGAATATAGACATCAGCAATATATTTCAGGACATGACACCTCCTGATCCGCCTTGGACAAATATTTCTGTTAATTACGACGGTTATTTTCAACAGTGGGGTAAGAACACCTTGTCGCCCTCCAATATTGCACAATTACATGAAACTCACTCTTCTAACTCAGAGGCCTGCAAAATCTATACAGATGGATCAAAAACTGAGACTCAAGTAGGTGCTGCAGCAGTCTTCCCTTCATTCACCATTTCTGTTTCATTACCAACAGAATGCAGTATCTTTACTGCTGAGCTTTATGCTATTAATTTAGCTCTCGACCGGATAACTGAATTTTTAATTACAACCAGTTTAATATACACCGACTCACTCAGTGCTGTCACTGCTATAATAAGTGGTAACAACTCTTCTCACCCTGTAATAAAACAGATTCATTCTAAGCTACTTGCCTGTAAGGAATTAAACCAAACTGTGACATTCTGCTGGATCCCAGGTCATTCTGGAATAGCTGGCAATGAAAGAGCGGATCATGCAGCCAAACAACCAGAAACCACCACTTCGCAGAATTTTCAAGTTCCATATACAGATTACAAATACATTATCCGTAAAGCATGTTATAACAGTTGGTCATTAATCTGGAAAGGTTATTCAGGAAATAAACTCTACCAAATAAAACCGGAACCAAAGCTATGGCAATCCAGCTTCAGCAAAAACAGGCGA
This sequence comes from Mastigoproctus giganteus, assembly GCF_048544385.1. Lineage (NCBI taxonomy): Eukaryota > Metazoa > Arthropoda > Arachnida > Uropygi > Thelyphonidae > Mastigoproctus > Mastigoproctus giganteus. The sequence continues at coordinate 173,287,242 of NC_143575.1, read as the reverse complement.
GATGAAATAATTTTAGGAAGGCTAAGGATTGGGCATACGCACCTCACTCACCTATATCTATTAACTAGTGACAGCGCTCCACAATGTACATTCTGTCAAGTACAACTGACCATTCGCCATTTGTTAGTGGACTGTCCCTACTTTCAAAATATCCGCTTAAACACCTTTAAATCAATAGCTAATACACAGTCATCAATAAATTTATTACAGATTCTGGGTGATGATTCTAATGAAAAAGAACTATTTATTTTCCTAAATCGTATAGGAATATACCATAAAATATAGTTATATTCACTATTAGAAAGACACAATATGGCCCTAGCAGCCTATGTGTCGTTAAACACAACAACAACAACAACAATAGTAGTACCGTTTCAGAACCACGTGGTATTATGGTAAAAATATCGTCGACATATCTACACCACGTTGTAATAGGTGTAGGTGGGTTCTGGTGTATCTGCTTCTCCAGATCTTCCATGGCGATGTTAGCTACTACGGAACTGACAGGGGCACCCATAGCAGTGCCATGTACTTGTTTGTAGAGTAAGTCTTCAAAGGTGAAGATGCTGCTAGAGAGGCATAGGTTGAGGGCGGTACAGATGTCATCAGTGGATAGTGACGTCCTGGATTGGAGGCTTAGGTCGCTCTCAAGGAGCCTTCTGGCGCAGTGCACGGCCTGTTGGACGGGAATCGAGGCGAATAAAGAAACCACGTCAAATGATGCCATGACAGAGTTATCAGGGATTGAAATGTCCTTAATGGTGTTAATGAATTCACTGCTGTTTTTAACGGTGTGAGATGTATTACCTATAAGAGGCGAGAGGAGGCTCGCGATGTGTTTGGACAGTTCATACGTTGGGCACTGCAGCAAGACACTATAGGTCTGAGAGGAATACCCGGTTTATGGATCTTTGGTAATCCGTAGAATTGCGGTAGTTGGCAGCCAGTAGCACGCAGAAGATGGTGAGTCGTGGTCGGGATCTTCTTATCTTTAAGCCATGCGTGGACAAGTTTATTAACATTTGCTTCCAGACGTTTCAAGACTTTAACGGGAGGATCAGGTAGAGGTTCATATACGTTACGATCGAGTAATAGGGCCAAGGCTTTCTCTCGGTAGGCTGATCGGTCCAGCACAACAGTCCGGCGCCTTTTATCTGCAGGAAGTAAACGATGGAGTTGTCTTTTCTTATAGATGACAGGGCGGCACGTTGGCGGTGGTTGAGGTTTGAGCACGTTTTTCGAGTGTTGCGGAGGACTGCGGCAGTCTTGAATCGGATCTCGTTGGCAGTTTCTTCGGGAAGGTTGGTAATACTGGCTTCTATACCCATAGCGAGCTGTGTGATGGGAGGTTTCGATGGTATAACGGCGAATTTCATACCGTTTGATAAAACACTCAGCTGCTCGTTGGACAGTTGTTTGTTACTTAGATTCAAGACGAAAGAAGTCGTGTCGTCTGAACGAGTGTTCGTCTTTAAGGAGTTAGTTTCTATGCTCAAGTTTATGAACTTGCGCTGTTGGCGTAAACGGTAGGTATCCGAGGTCTGACTAGCCCGATGGCAGATGGTATGTATAAGGTTTGTAAATACAATAGGCGAGATCTTACCTTGTAGATGTTGTAACAGTCTGGACTTGTTGTAGTCAGCGTTCCTGATTTCACGGTGGAGATGGGATATCCATAAATTTAACGTGCGTAGGCTGAAGTTAAAGCAGGCACGATCCATATGAGAGTTGTGGAACGGGGCTTTGTATCGGAACCCTTTAGGTATAATTCGATTGCTTTTGCATCTGTATGCGAAGCGTAAATGTTGCCTGTAGCGAGCTATTGAGAGGAAGCACTTTTGCAACTGTGCACAATCGTTGTAGGTATTATGGCCATAAAGTGATCGAATAGTGACAAATGGGCCTGGAGTACTGGGGTCCATAGTTTAACAAATAGATATTTATTTACAGTATACCCAGTATAAAATAAAATAAAATAAAATAAAATATTTCAGTAGCTTTCGGAACTCGTGTCCCTTTATCAACTGACAAATTTGAATACATTACAAGCAAAGTGTGGCACGTTACTCATTCGTCATTGTTGTAGCACGGACGTGTGCTGCCTTGCGCCAGTGATCATCCATCAATAAAACGGTTGTCTCCAGGATTGGATGTATACGCATGCCTTTCTGGCGATTTAATGCCTTAGGGTTGTTCATTATGTTTAGTGACTCTAGCCATAGGCGGTGGCGAAAGTGTCGCACGTGGTCCACTATCTCAAAGTCGCGCTTGGGGTCAAGATCGTGGTTGGTAGCCCAAAAATGTTCTGCAAGCGCGGACTGGTCAGTTTCGGCAAGCCGGATTGCTCTGCGTGCTACTGGCTGCCAACTACCGCAATTCTACGGATTACCAAAGATCCATAAACCGGGTATTCCTCTCAGACCTATAGTGTCTTGCTGCAGTGCCCCAACGTGTGAACTGTCCAAACACATCGCGAGCCTCCTCTCGCCTCTTATAGGTAATACATCTCACACCGTTTAAAACAGCAGTGAATTCATTAACACCATTAAGGACATTTCAATCCCTGATAACTCTGTCATGGCATCATTTGACGTGGTTTCTTTATTCACCTCGATTCCCATCCAACAGGCCGTGCACTGCGCCAGAAGGCTCCTTGAGAGCGACTTAAGCCTCCAATCCAGGACGTCACTATCCACTGATGACATCTGTACCGCCCTCAACCTATGCCTCTCTAGCAGCATCTTCACCTTTGAAGACTCACTCTACAAACAAGTACATGGCACTGCTATGGGTGCCCCTGTCAGTTCCGTAGTAGCTAACATCGCCATGGAAGATCTGGAGAAGCAGATACACCAGAACCCACCTACACCTATTACAACGTGGTGTAGATATGTCGACGATATTTTTACCATAATACCACGTGGTTCTGAAACGGTACTACTAGAATACCTCAACTCTCTATCCAATTTCATCAAGTTTACCGTAGAATCAGAGGTGGACGGTTCGCTCCCGTTTCTGGACGTGCTAGTGCATCGCGTAGGCCCACATCTAGAGACCTCAGTATACCGCAAACCCATGTGGTGCGGTCAATTCACCAACTACGGGTCCGGCCACGCTCCAAGCCATCTCAATAGCACTGCCCGCACCCTGTTCTCCAGGGCCTGGAGCCATTCCAGCACCGACACAATTAGACGTAACGAGATCTCCCGTGTGAAGGCGGACATAACCAGATGCGGTTATCCATCCCATGTACTAAACAGATGCTTGTTACAGGCACAAGAACTTACTTCCAACCCAAGACCTCTGAAGCAAGTCGGCATATCATCCGCCTACATTCCGTACTATCCAGGAGTGTCAGGACGTATCTCGAAGATCCTGAGAAGTTACAACATCAAATGTGTACAATTACCAGGTAGGAACCTACGTTCACTTGTCTCCAGTGTGAAGACCCCTGTCACACCTGTCTTACGCAGCAATGTAGTGTACCGTATCACCTGTAGGGCCTGTAACAGTTGCTACGTAGGTGAGACATCGAGACGTCTCCAGGATCGCCTCACGGAACACGACAGAGCAATCCGGCTTGCCGAAACTGACCAGTCCGCGCTTGCAGAACATTTTTGGGCTGCCAACCACGATCTTGACCCCAAGCGCAACTTTGAGATAGTGGACCACGCGCGACACTTTCGCCACCGCCTATGGCTAGAGTCACTAAACATAATGAACAACCCTAAGGCATTAAATCGCCAGAAAGGCATGCGTATACATCCAATCCTGGAGACAACCGTTTTATTGATGGATGATCACTGGCGCAAGGCAGCACACGTCCGTGCTACAACAATGACGAATGAGTAACGTGCCACACTTTGCTTGTAATGTATTCAAATTTGTCAGTTGATAAAGGGACACGAGTTCCGAAAGCTACTGAAATATTTTATTTTATTTTATTTTATACTGGGTATACTGTAAATAAATATCTATTTGTTAAACTATGGACCCCAGTACTCCAGGCCCATTTGCCACAACTCAGTTGTCTTTGCCCCACTGGAGAATTACCTGGAGATCAACATTTAAGGAATTGGTAGCTGATATTCAAGAAGTTGAAGCTGATTGAGCAGGGTGAGGTTTCTCAAACTGGAAAGTGGAATGCAATGTGCTATCATCAGCAAAACTATGGACAGGATTTCTGGTCAATGGAAGAAGGTCATTAATATATAAGAGGAAAAGTGTAGGGGAAATAACTGAACCTTGGGGGACACCAGCATTAGTGGAGAAGTTAGAAGACAGAGAGCCATCTACTATCACCCTCAGTGACTGATCAGTGAGAAAGCTGGATAACCAATTACAAAAAACAGTTGGCAAATCAAAAGATGGAAGCTTGTTTAGAAGACCTTTATGCCAAACACAATTGAAAGTCTTTGAGATATCAAGAGCAACTGCTTATGTTTCTAGTGACATCTTGTTCTTTGACAGTTGAAATACACAAGGGGGCAGCAGAGATTAAAATTGGAAAAGGATAGGTGTGGAAAAGACGTGTATAAATTTCTTTTCAGCCAAAGAGTAATCAATGGTTGAAATTAAATTCCAGCTAGTGCTTTGGGGGTCAGCAGGTTGAATAATTTAAGGAAGGTTTGTAAAAATTACTGGAAGGAATGGGAAATAATTTTTTTTTGCAGTTGCTGTACAGGCTTTTCTTCTTTGAATCTTGTTGTCAATATTGAATCTAATACATTGCATTAAAATAGCCCTGAACTTATAATAATATTACTGAACTAACCCTTAATATTTATCAACAAACATTCTGAAATATCTTTTGACTACAGTCAAATTTTATAAAATATTTTATTATCAAATTTGAAATGTAAGTAATTATTGTGAACAAGAAAGGAATGTATTTGGACACACACACATTATTTGTTTATCTAGTCACATTGAACAATATGTCAGTTGAAAAGGAGAGTAAAGAGTTAGATTCATCCATCTCAGAAAATGCAAGTTCTTTATACTTTGTTAGAACACAGCATTTTTGATTTTATACCAAATCTTGCTGAAAATATATCCTGCATACAGTTCTTAGCTGTTGAAGATTAGAATAAACTGGTATTCTTGAATGCTTCTTTTTACTATGTAGGGAGTACTGTCTCATGAATTGAACTTAAATGGAAATAATTGTGCTAAGGTTAATAAATTTGTTCTAATTATGATTACCTTGTATGGGGTAATAACTAGCAATACCATTGGCATATGGTTTGAATTCTAGTTCAAGTTTTTTGTTTGTTTTTTTTTATGTAAACCCCAAACACCAGAGGTATTAGAACCTATAGTACTTAGTACCGTGCTTGGGTTGGAGGTTGAGAAGACAAAAGAAGATATTTGTTGACATTGGACTTGAACTTCTGCAGATTGTAATTTTCAGGAAATATGTATGAAGGAAGGTTGTTCCAGAAAAGGGCAGTTGAATAAATAAATGAACAAGATGAAAAGTTGGTTCTGTGGGTTTGAACTTGGACAGTAAATGGATGGTGGCTGGTGGCGGCACGTGTTTGGACTGTTTTGAAAGAGAGAGCGGGAATTATAGAAGCCAATTCAGAAGAACAGTGCCCATGGAAGTATCTGTAGAAGAGGCATGCAGCAGAAACAGTATGTGTATGACACAGCGAGTGGAGAGACTCGTGCTTTGTCAATGATATATAGGAATTTTGCTAGCAGGGAAAAGGAGGTGATTATCCCTCTGTATAAGGCAATGGTCAGGCCACGCCTTGAGTACTGCGTACAGGTCTGGAGGCCTCATTTTAAGAAGGATGTAGATTTACTTGAGCATGTACAGAGAAGGGGAACAAGATTGGTGAGGGGAATGAAGGGATCCTCTTATCAAGAGAGGCTTAAGTTCTGCAAATTGCAGTGGCTGGAGACTAGGCACCTGCGCAGTGATCTGATTGAGGTGTATAAGGCCTTGAATGGGTTCAGCACGCTGAATTCTGATGGGATCCTTCCACTTGTTCAGATTACGAACCTAAGGGGGCATAAATTCAAATTAAGAAAAGACAGATGTAGATTAGATGTGCGGAAATTTGTCTTTAGCCAGCAGGTGGTTAATTGCTGGAACAAACTTCCATCTGTCGTTGTGGAAGTTGATAGGTTGAATAAATTTAAGGAGGAACTGGACAGGCATTTGGAGGGAATGGTGTGATTTTTTTTTTTTTTTTTTTTTGGCTGATGCTGCATAAGCTCATACATTTGCTTTCTTGCATCACATGCCACTACTACTACTACTCTGTTCGAGATGAATCATTAATTAACCTAACCGCCTTCTTCTGAATGGAATCAAGAAGCCTGAGAGAAGTTTTGGGGGCGCCACCCCCAGATGTGGGAAAAATATTCCATGGTAGGGCGGATTTTCGATTTATACAGAGTGAGCAGCTGTTTGGAAGAAAAGTAATGCCGAGAGCGAAAGAGAAAACCAAGTTTTTTAGATGCAGAGGAAGCAACATTTGTAATGTGCTTGTGCCAAGAGAGATTAGAGGTCAGGGTAATCCCTAAAAGAGATATATCATCTTGCCTTAGAAATCGGAGTGTCACCAAAGATAAGCATAGGAGCAGAAGAATCCTTTTTGCAAGATATAATACAAGACTGAGTTTTAGAAGGGTTGAAATCAACTAAGTTGTCTTTTCCCCACTGGAGAATTACCTGAAAATCGGCATTTAAGGAAATGGTAGCAGATTTTCAAGAAGTTGAAACTGATTGAGCAGGGCAAGGTTTCTCAAAATGGAAAGTGGAATGCAATGTGCTATCATCAGCAAAACTATGGATAGGATTTCCAGTCAATGGAAGAAGGTCATTAATATACAAGAGGAAAAGAGTGGGGGGGAAAGAACTGAACCTTGGGGCGACGCTAGCATTAGTGGAGAAGTTAGAAGATAGAGAGCCATCTACAATCACCTTCAGGGAACTATCAGAGAGAAAACTGGATAACCAATAACAAAAAACAGTTGGCAAACCATAAGATGGAAGCTTGTTTAGGAGACCTTTATTTCAAACACGATCGAAAGCCTTTGAGATGTCAAGAGTATAACTACTTGTGTTTCACTGAACCTTTTCATTGAATTAGTCCATAAATGGGTAACATAAGCCAGAATATCACCAGTGGATCGACACTGATGGAATCCATACTGACAATCATTGATCAGATGGAAGGTTTCTAGGTAGTTTAAGAGTTGGCAGTTAATTGATTTCTCCATTACTTTAGAAAGAGTAGAAGTAATTGCAATGGGACGATAATTGGATGGGAGGGATTTGTCACCCTTTTTAGGAACTGGCTGGATATAAGCAAATTTCCAAGCAGAAGGAAAAACTCCTTTGGAATAAGAAAGTGAAAAAAGGCGGAAAAAAAGTTGAGGAGCACAGATTTTGAGAACAAGTGGAGAAATACCATCGAGACCTGGAGCTTTCTTAGCATCAAGATTCGCCAGTATCCTTCTGACATTCTTTTGACGGAAGACCACAGGAGGCATTGAATGGGGCATGTTGGGAATGGTGGGAGGTGTTTTACCAAGATCATTAATACATGAGTTAGAAGAAAAATGGGATGCTAGCAGGTCAGCTTTATCCTTGGCTGAAGTGACAACAGAACCATCTGGTTTGGATAGAGGTGGGAGCAGAGATGGGCAAAAGTTGTGGCCAATAGCTTTGGCAAGAGACCAGAATGCTTGGCTACCATTAGGGCAAGAAGCAAGTTTTCTACTCTTAGCCTTTTCAAACTCTAGTTTGGACTGATTAATAACTGCTTTACAATTGTTGCGAGCTTTGGTGTAAGCAGAAAATGAAACTGAAGAATTAGAAACAAGCCAATTACGATACGCAACGTTCTTCTCTTGAACAGCCGTAGCACATATATTGGAAAACTAAGGTTTAGATAAAGGAAGAGATTTTAAAGTGGGGCATGGGATAATGGATTCCATTCCTGCAAGAATAATTTCACTGACACGATCTGAGCAAATGTTGACATCAGGAGTTTTGAAACAGTAAATCGACCAAGGAAAAGAAGAAAAGAAATCTCGCAGGTCATCCCATTTTGCATTCTTGTAATGCCAAACAATATGAGGTTGGGAATAGCCATGAAATAAAGGCTCCATCGGAGAAGAGACAATCACCAAGTTGTGATCTGAAGTGCCTAAAGGACTTCTCACTTTGACCGTGTACTAAGAAGGGTTGTTTGTGAGAAAACATCAAGTGTGTTGGCTGTATGGTTAAGATTGTCTGGTATTCTTGTAGGTAAATGAACAATCTGTGCAAGGTCATTAGTAATTGCAAAAGCCTCAGCATCTCGACCAGCTGGGTCGGTGTGACTAGAAAACAGAAGTCAGCTGGAGTTGTGAACATTAAAATCACCAAGGAAAATTACCTCACTGTTAGGAAAGTTGGACTGGAGAAAGTCAAGTTGCAAGGACAGGAAGTCAAAGAGTTCCAAGTGATTAGTGGAGTTGGGAGAACGGTAGAGACAACAGATGAATTTGACACAATGAGGTAGAGAGATTTTAAGAAAGAGAAGATCAAAGAGAGGAGATTCCAAATTGCCAAGTCTCTGACAGGAATATCAGAACGGACATATGCACAAATACCACCTTTGAGGCGAAAAGAATCATACAGCGAATAATTTGGGCATCTGAGATGAGAGTAGTTGAATCAACAGATACCTGAGATTCTGTCAGAAAAAGTACATGGGGTTTGGCAGACTGCAAGTGGAAATGGACATCGTTGAGATTAGAATTGAGACCATGTATATTTGTGAAATGAATTAGGAAGTGTTTGGAAGGTTTAGATCTTTTAGCAGATAAGCTTGCTCTATTAGTTTGACAATTCATGGTGTATTCAATAGTAAGAAAAAGTGGGTGGGACATGCTGTATGAAGTAATGAAATTTTTGGATATGGCATACACATGGTAAGAATATACCCAGATCCTTGACATAACGTGGCCTCGACAATGCTCCCTGTATACACACTACTTGGACTCCCTCCAGTCACTATCTGGCAGAGTAGAGGTAGCAAGATTACACACTAGCTGATCCGGAAGCCTCCTAAAGAGTTACCAATAGGTTCGGCCCGGTGTACTAACTAGCGGCCTTCCCGCGAACACCGTTTTAGAGCTGTACCCTCGAAATGTAAGGAATATTGGATCTCGCTACGATGTTCATCATAACCTCAAAAGTCATCAATCATACTGCATGATGGAAGAGATGGGGAAGGGTTGACTGGAACTTAGCTCTAGAGACTAAACATGGGTTCCACCACTTCAAGCCTGCAATAAGCAAAGTGGTGGTATTACACTGGTTGATGAGAGTTATCTACCACCTAGTACTGCCTGGTAACATAGAGGGGCGGCATTCCTCCATGTGGTGTGGGCTCCACACCTCAACCCCTGCTTACGTTGGTTCACACCTGAGTGGTCACCCACCATGTACTTGTGCATGGAGGTTATACCCAGGATTACTAACAGTCCCACCATCGTGAAGGTGCAAGCAGAGGATTTGGCTGTCACAGACCGTCCGGCCTTCACCGAAATTGGGTCCACTTGACTTGAGTGTCACCCAAATATCAGTTCCATCAGCATTTTAGACTCCAGGTAGCAAGTACAGCTTGTCTGGCATATCTGAGAGAATGTCTCTGACAACTTCAAGGACCAAAGTTGATTAGTAGTAGTGCCTTTTGCAATAATGCAATGAACAGAATTCAAAGTGGGGGAAGAACATTTTGCAATAATGCAATGAATAGAATTCAAAGTGGGGGGGGGGAGAACCATATCCAGATCACAGATAGGTCCACTGTCAAAGGCTCTTGTAAAAATTTATAAAACTTCTACCAAGAAGTTTTATAAAATAATACAATCTACCAAAAGGTGTTACTTATAACAAAATTAAACCAAAACTCAAACATTATACTCAGAGGTATGTTGCTACTAATATTTTTCAATTAACTATCCAGTTTCTTTTACTGGTCAGTAATAACTATTCCTATCTTTAATTCTGTAACAACTCGTAATAAATATTTTTGAAACATTGACTGTATTCAAAACTATTTTAGGATGTGCTCTAGTAAACGTTATAAAGTTAATACTGTAATCATAAGTTCATTTAATACAACAGATAAGAAATTTAGTAATTTTACTCTTACCCAGAAGAATACCAGGTTCTGTAACCAACCTGTATTTCACAGTACGAGGGGTTTTTATTTATGATTTACAATCTTCAAATAACTACTGCTGCTTAATATTTAAGTGGCAGCAAATTACTTTGAGGACACATTTTGAGGGGCAGAAAAATGAATAGTAGCAATGAAACCTTTACATATAATGGGATAGTGGCAACTTCTACTGTACAGGAGAATATAAAAATGAACATTAGTTTACTGCAGTGATTGTTTATGAAGTCCTAATTGCATACTGTAATTTTTACTGCTGTATTATAAGTAGCTGTTTGTACAAAATATTGTGATGTAATAATAGATGAAGTAGCTATTATTTTTAATAGCTACTTCATCTGCTTAATAGTTTTCTGCAAACTGCTTAATAGTTTTCTGCTAAATACAGAAAACTATTAAGAAGATAATCAAGTTAATTTGCATCTTTTATACCAATAAATCTTCATAACAGTGCATATCAGAATTCCTGAAAACAATATAAATTTACTTAAATCACATAACAAAAATAGGCAAGCTGTGAATACAGAGTCAAGCTGTTTCTGAAACTGTTACAAACTTTTTTTTAATTTAGCATTCAGACTGCTTTTTTTTCTTTTTTTTTTTGTCATTATCACGTCTGTGGCTAAGGTTTCTTAACAATTTTTTTTATTTTTTATTTGGAAACATGGGAAAACATAAATTAAAAATTTCAAATACTTGAATAACTTACAATGAGACGTAGTGGATGTTTTAGTTAAAAAAAAAAAAAAAAAAAAAGACAACACATTAGGAACTCAGGTGTATGGAAAAAACACCAACAGTAGAGATACTTTAATTTCCAATCATTCAGACAATATCAAAATTGGGATTGTTATAGATCAATTTGTAGCTGTTATATTTCGTTATCACTTTGTAACTTTTCCATGCCATGTTTTTCTGCTTTATTGAACTGGCTAGTTTATTATTCGTCCATCTCGGAATTCTCCTTGAACTATATTTTCTTTATGGATTATATGTTTTCAAGGCTTCTGTGACTCTAACTCTAAAATCATGTCATAATCTCCTTTCCTGAAATCTCTGCTTTTAACAACTGCTACTTCTCTCTCTCTCTCTTCATCATATCATCAAATTTAGAACTCTGCGATCACTCGCTGCTAACATTCCTGTACTGTCAGCCCTGTAATGTCATCTGGTTCATAGGAGATGATCAGGTTTAGAATGTTCTTCCTTAGTACTTTCCCTAACATGCTGTTCCAAATAACAATCATCCAGTTGATTTAAAAATTTTGTCCCTGATGGTGAGTTGTCCTCCCAATTGCACTAGTCAATTAGGAGCAAATTGAAATAATAAGACATTCATATTTGCTCGCCCATTCCATAATACTAAGTCAGTCTGGTGTGACTTAAACGTTACCTAAGCAAAAATAAGAGCTGGTGTCTGTTATTGCCCTATACCAACTCTCATCCTAATATTCACAATCTTCTGATCTGTAGAGATTACTCCTACTGTCATTATACTTTTACTTCCAACTAACTCCTACCAAACAGATTCTGTATTTGCATTCATAACTTCTGAATTTGAGACAGCTTTTTTCATTGTCAAGCTGCTTTTGATAAGAAGCAGTCACATTTCCATCACTATTTCTGTCTTCCCTATCATTGCTAAATGTATTGTACATACTACAGTGAAAGTCATCATGCCCTGTTTCTGGGTAACACCATGATTCCATTAGCCTTCTTATGTCAGTTATTACTTCAGTTAATTGTCTTAAACCAAGAGTTTTAAGTCACTCGTCATGCTCTGATATTACTGTAAATATAGTTAAGACTAAGTTTTCTTGTATAGTTTACCACCCTGACTCACCCCTTGAAGTTTAATTTTGTTTCCCCAGTATTTTGCTTTCAGCCAGAGGATAGTTGATTGTTGGAACAAACTTCCATTTACTGTTGTGAAAGTGAGTATTTTGAATAAATTTAAGGAGGAATTAGATAAATTATTAGAAGGAATGGACAGGTGATATTGGAGTGTTTTTTTTTTTGCTAATGCTACATAAGCTTACTTCCTTGCATCATTTGCCAATACTAATATTAATTAGCTTCCCACTCATTTGAAAAATCACTACCCTCAAAACATCTTGTCAGTATTAACTGTTGCAGCAACAAACAGGTAGAACTTTTACAATAACTGCAAACATTACTTTAACCCATATCATTTAAATGTTTACCTATATTCTGATATTTAGGAGTTAAACAGGAGATATGAACTTACTGGTTCAGAACTAATTCCTGTCTAGTTAGCTTCTGGCCAAAGCCATATCTGTTTTATAAGGCTGCCATCCTCCACCTTGAGTTTTTTTTTTGTTTTGTGGAGGTAGTTGGAGTGAAGTTGAAGATGTAGTCACAGTGCCCCTTTGGCAAAAGCTACTTGAGGTATGTACTGTTTCTTGGGTTTTTTCCCCCCTTTCTCTATCTCTGTTTCAATTCATTTCCCTGCCCATTCATTTTCTGTCTATTTCCAGCCATAAATGTGTTGGAGCCCATATCATCCTAGTTAAGTCTATTTGTGTGTTAAAAACTTTAGTACCTGGTTGCCAGATGTACATGTACTTTGTTACTGAAAATGCACCATTGTGTTTGATATAGTATAAAGAGTTTTCATTGTGTTAAATTAAATTATTTTTATGCCAATATATCTCAAGCAGTCAACACTTCTAATAATATTTAGACAAACCTCACCCCCAGTTTTGCTTGGTTTAATGCATTAAATGAAATAAAGTGGGGGAAAAGAATATAAATATACTAAACGTGAAACCCATTCCACCTGAAGGTGCACCTTTAGTGCAGGACTGTTGTTTGCTTAGAAGGCCATTTCATTCATTAGCACAAAAGTTGGGATCTGTGCAGAGAGCTTTCACGTCTTTGTCTTCATGCTAATTCTGAAGTAAAGCTTACAAGAGAATAAATGACCAAATGAGGTGTCAAATGTGTTTAAAATTTCAGGTCTTTAAAAATTTCATTAGTAATCTGACATTTAGTATATTAATTTGTGGGTGCTGTTGCCTGTACCAATCAATAAGTACCTTATGGAATGAAGTTGAAAAAATAATTTAATTTAAGAAAATGAAAACTTTTTATACTATGTTGAACACAATGGCGCATTTTCAGTAACAAAGTACATGTAAGTTACAATGTCTGGCTACCAGGTACTAAAGTTTTTAACAAGCAAAGTTTTTAACATGTTTCAAAGCACCTTAAATGTAGGTGAGACTCAATTTTGGCATTATTAATTTGTGGTTTGTGTTTTGTATTATGGCAGTGTGCTGACAGTGCTGTCTATGATGAGTCACTCTGAACTATTTTGGTGGTAATAGGCTCTTGTGCCCAAAGCTATTTTCATTTCAACCCTGGTCAAACAAGATGCTCCTGATGTAAATGGCATTACAACTTTCTTGACATGATGTTTTGTAAATGAGTCATGTTTTATTAATTTTTCTGGATATGATCTATTTTTAAATGCACTATCTAAATATTGCAGTTCAGTTTTAATTAATTTTCTTCAGAACTATATTGAACTATATTACATACTTGCTTGTATAACACTTTTTTTCATGTTAAATGGATGGTGTGTATGAAAATGTAAAAATTTTCCTGTGTGCAGTTTTTCTGGATGATACTAGTTTTTAAAATTTGGTCTTCTTTTCAGATTTTGAAGTTAGAAAGTGAAGCTATTATTTTGTTCTAGCTCTTATGTATACTTCAGCCACTCATAGAAGCTGTTAAATTGATTAAAGAGACCTGCGGGTTTTGTTGAAAACTAATAAAATGCCATCTGAAAACTGAATAAACAGTTTAAGAGTTGCGTAGGTAAGGATTTGCAACGGTTTTCTACTACCAATTTGGGGGGGGGGTTAAATTCCATTCCCCATTAGGAGTCCAAATATTTGTTTATAGTGTCTTTTCTTATACCTGACATACCTTACTTCTGATAAAAATGATGCTAACTTTTAATGCTAGCCATAGAAAGAGATGTGTGAGCTTTGAGTGCACTGTCTTGGTTTAGTAGATGACAAAGATGGCACAAAGCGAAACCTAATCTACATTGGTGTATAGTGACACGACATCAAACAATTCTGATATATTGTCCTTTTCAAGTTTTACATTTAGTGATGATTATTTTATTGCTTTAATGAATGATATGGATTATAAATTTAACTTTAACTGTGTAAAAAGTTATGTAATTGTGTAAATAATATAAAAATAATTATGCTGATTATGCATAATTAATAATAAGGCAGAGAAATAAAGAAAACCTTGATTTATTGGAGTTAAAACACAAAAATGGTATTCTGATAATTGAGGATTTCCAAGTAGTAATAATAATGAAACAAGAATGGTTTATAAAGATCTATTGCTTTTATTTTTTTGTTAATGTTTAAAATGTTTTTATTATTAAATAATATATCTTTATTTTTTGGCACTACATTTTTTTAGCTAGTAGAATTGAAAGGATTTTATTTTTATTTGATCACCTCTTATATTAGGGCCTATGATCCTGCTGATTTTGAGCACCTTCCAGTATCCTCTGAAGTAAAAGAATTATTTCAGTATATCACAAGGTACGTATGTATGTATTGCTACTCAGTATTGTTTTCTTTAGGGTACATCAGGTATCTCCTTCAGTAATTTTTAATTATTTTTTTAAATCAGAAAGAGATGGTAAAATTATACACTTCCTCAGCGTGATACAGCAGTTGAAATATTCAGAAATGAGAATAATCATTTGCATCATCTTTTATTTGTTGGAAAATTTTAAAATAAATTTTAATTTAGTGTATTCCTATTGAAAATTGACACTGAATTCACCTATGAATCACAATCAGAACATTATAATGAATTCCTTCGAAAATGAAATAAATAGCAATGAAATGGCAGAAAACCTTGGTTTAGGCAACAGCTAACTGAAAATTTATTAAATTGCCACAGATCTTATATATATATAAAAATTATTTGAAATTGAAAAGGAAGAAAGACGAGAAACTTGTTAGACACTATATTCTTGCACCATATGCCTCTGCTAGTGCTAATGCTAAACTTTTGGAGTGAATGGATGGGTGAAACAGGAAGTGTTTTTTTTTTTTTTTTTTTTTTAAGTGATGCTATATAAGCTTGCTTTCTTGCATCATATGCCTATGCTAATGTCATTTTTTTGTGAAATTCTGGTGGTTGACACTTGAAGAGATGGCAAGATTGGGTGATATGCAACAATATATATGTGTGTGTGTGTGTGTGTGTGGTGGCAGACGAAAAAACTGCATCACTTTTGAATATTGCAAATAATGTGTTTTGTGCTGCATTGTGAGTTGCAGAAATGTTCGAAATGCATTTGTTAGATGGGATATATATCTCTGTGAAATCCAATAAAAAGACTTCACCTGATATACCTAATTGCCATAAATATCTTCCCAAAGGGTAAAATGTGTAATTAATGGAAATATGAGAAATCATGCAAATGGCAATCATGACAACCAAACATACATTTTATTGCATTTACATATACAAACTGAAATGACAAGTTAACATAATAGTATTATGTACTGTAAATCAGCAAAATAAGTCCTCAATATTTTGTTGTTCCTCCTCGAGCTGCAATTACAGCCTTGCAATGATCTGGCATAGAGTTAATCATCTTCTGGATATATGGTTGCCCAATTTTGTGGTACCACACCCTTACAATGCTCCTCTGCTGCTGAATCTTACTTGTTGGCTTCTTCTGAGCAATTTTAGACGGCATTATGTACCAGCAATTTTCAATAGAGTTCAAATCTGAACTGTTGCCAGCATTTCAAATCCTTAAGGGAGAAAAATGAGGGAAAACATTGGTGTAAATATGTTTTAAGCCTTGTGAGACAAGGAGACAAACTCGTCATTTAAATAGCATAAAACTTACCAACTTGGCTGTGTGACAAGGTGCTGAGTCCTGTTGAAAAATGCAGTTTTGGACGTCTGTGTGATGATCCCTAATAACAGGTTTCAGGCACTCCTCCAAGATAGCAGTGTAGGTTTCTGCATTCATCGTTCCGTTAATCAACTTAATTCGCCCCAGCCCTTTGCTTGTTATGCATCACCCGACCATCTGACCAGCAGGGAACTTTACTCGGGATGGTATGCCAATGATTTTCATCTTCTGACCTATCACTTCCCATTCGAGCCATGCAGGTTGAATTTCGATTCGTCAGAAAAGATGATGGTGTCCCATTGCTCTTTTGTCCAAGCAAGTCACTTCTTCCTCATTTGTTGGGTCTACAAAGGCTTCTTGGGCTGAGAGGCATGCTGACCACATTCCGAAAGCTTTGGATAGTTCATGCACTTTTTTCAACACCAGAGGACATCTCAAAGTTCAGTTTTAGATCAGGAGCACTAGCATGGCAATTACAGAGGCATAGCCATTTCAAATATCGATCTTGGGAAGGCATAGTCACTCTCTTATGGCCTGATCCAGGTCTTCTCTTCACATCACCAGTTTAGCGCTTTAATTTCAGGACCCTTGATACTGGTAGCAGCTTATTTTATCAGCGATAGCATGCATAGAAAGCCCTTCCTGGGACAAGGCAACAGCTACACTTTTTTTCTTGGTGTCAACTGAACATATGGAGCTATGCTTACGTCTCCGCAAAACAGGATACTAATGAGCGTGTATACCCTTCCAATGCTGTAGTTATAGAAATGACTGATGCAGTTACTGTCTGATGCAATAGAAGCATTATCTGTTGCAATACTTTTGCTTTGCAACAAACAAAATGACTGTAATCAAACAATATCTTATACATTTCACTACAAATGTTACTTATTTTAAGGTGATGCAGTTTTTTTGCCTGCCGATATTAATCATTAATACACTGGCTTTAATTTACTGAATTAATATACTGTATTTATATTGTGGTGGCAATGGATACACTACATCCACAATGTGTTGTATATTGTATTAATATATTGTGAGGAAGATTATAGTATTACAGTCAGTCCTCGTATAGCACGATAGTTGTGTTCCTAGAAACCCTTGTGCAATGCAAAATCGTGCAATACAAACAACAGGCCCTATGGGGAAAAATAGGGTTAGGTGCTGATCACCCAAGATTGAACACACATTTGTAACCAAAACATTACCAAACACAATAAATAATCATAATAAAATTATTATGATTTTATTTTATTTTATTTAATTAAATTTAATTTGATATTAAATAATCTTAATATTTTATTACAACTATTACATAATAAAATATTGCTAATGCTTTTGCTTCTATCATAAGCAAACTTGCTCTTTGTTTGATTTTCTATCCAAAGAATTGGAAGAGATGGAATGGCTTTCCATCTCTTCCAATTCTTTGTGTCTTGATCTAATGGATTTTATTACACTTTGAGTTGTTCCTGCTATGAAAATTGTTTTTATTTTCTCTGCATTCTTTCTCTACAGGCCTCATTTAGGCCTGTAGCACGTGCAATATCACTTGGTCTTTCGGCGCCTCCGTAGCCAGGTGGGAAGGAGCAGCAGTGCGTAGCACACGCTTCTTGATTAGACCGGGGTTCGAGCCCGTCACCACCAAATACGGAGGATGCGGAAAGGTCATTCAGGGAATGACCACCGCATATCCCGGAGCAATATGGCCTTAGTTGCTAATGCTCCTAAAAACCAAATAACAACAACAACAACAACTTGGTCTTTCATTTCGCTCAAAGCGTTTCACAATTTCATTTTTTTTCTCTATCGACAGAGGTGGACTGGCCATAAGCCTTACTGGAAAAACCCCGGTGGGCTGGAGTTTAATAAACGCTAGTATGAGGCCACTACAAATTTTCCTGGGTAAGAATTTTTGACCCAGTCCGCCTCAGTTTATCAATATTGCTTTTTTTTTTTTCTCTCTGAATCTGTAGTGTCTTCACCAGGATGCTTCCTTTTCACACCTTTTAAGTATTTTGCTCATTTTTAGGGAATAAAGCACAATTACAAAATGAGGAGGCACGCTTGATACACATAAACAAAGCTGCGCACATGTAGTAACTGAATAAACAACACCGTAAAGGCAGAGACACACTATTAACACCTAACTAGCTCACATTTTACTAAAGCACACTTCTGGGGGTTACTACCCCCAGAAGTGTGCTTTAGTAAAATGTGCTTTAGTAAAACTACAATAAAAACAATTTCCAGTTGCGTTCCTGCTAGTAGTGGAATCTGTTCTAAATGGCTAGTAAACTCTATCTAATTTCACTTGCGATAATATCAATAGCTGGAATTGTGTGGGTTTTTACGTTATTTTGGCGAAATGTGTTTCCCCTTCACTGACATAAAAAACATAAATACATTTTCAGAATCTTCTCTTCATTCCTATCGTGTTGCGTTCAGTTGGGGGTGGTTCCGCATTCGACTGCCATTTCTTGTAAACACAAAGGCGAATCGTGCATAAGCGAATTTGGTTTGTGTTATATACGATATCGTTCCCCTATTTATAAATTGTGTATGATTGAATTTGTGTAGTATAAACACGTGTTATACGAGAACTGACTGTATAATATTACAATATATACCTAGACGAATGGATGGAAAATGCATAGTATATATACAGAAGGAAAATATATACAAAACAAAAATATATGCCTTATCATTGGATACCCACAATTTGGGTGACTTCGTCTGGAGTTACCCACCCAAATTAAATAAATAAATTTTCTGTTTATACTCCAGGACGACCAAACGGTTAGAGGAGTTCACATGATAGATTGAATACAAGAAACTTTTGAAAGTAAAACAGTGATAAGGGGTTCTCTGTTTCTGTGATGATCAGATGATCAACTTACACTGTCGGAATCAGTTTTGAAGTGGAATAACCAATAATATATAACAAATAATAGAATTTAGACATTTTATAATTTAAATTATAAAATTGAATTATATAATAAGAAAGTTATATTAAAATACTACATAGTGCTCATTGATCATCATTGACCCGGCAGAGAATGTAGGCTGTTAGTTTAGAAATTAAAATAAGAATAAAGCATATTTACCATATCCAAGTAGACGAACCACATGTAGCCCATAGAGTGTTCAAAAAATGAAAATTCTGTAGTTTTATAACTACAGAATTGGATTAAGAATTTAAATGTAAACTTGTTTTGCATTTAAATATATCAGAATTTCGTGTTCTCCAAAAATATCAGCATTTCACATTCTCCATCTATACAGTTGAAACTCCCAGTGCCTTTCCAACAAAAAGTTGTTGTTTTTTCCCCCCCTTTGATTCTCTATTGAAAACAAGAAATCTCCATTAGTCATTGTGAAAACAGGAAAAATGTTACTTAGCCTAACTATTTCCCAAAGGAAAAAATAGTCTGTGCTCCTAAGTGAGGCGCCTCCGTAGCCAGGTGGGAAGGAGCAACAGTGCGTAGCACACGCTTCATGATTAGACCGGGGTTCGAGCCCATCACCGCCAAATACAGAGGATGCGGAAAGGTCAGAGAATGACCACCGCATATCTCCAGAGCAATATGGCCTTAGTTGCTAATGCTCCTAAAAACCAAACAACAAACAAACAACAAACTCCTCAGTGAAATTTTTTTTTTTTTTTTTTTTTTTTAAACAAAAAACTGTGCATGCACATGTTGTGTTTTGTGGTCACAGGCAATGGTATAGCTAATAGGAGGTGAAATTAGGTAAAGAATTAGGATAGAAATATACACTCCTGCCCTCATATAAACTAATAGCCCAAAGTCTGGAAAAAAACTAGTTGTGGAAAAGTGAGCAGAATGAATAATATAGAGTTAGAGTTTAGGTTATCCTGGAGTGCGATTTCCCGTCTGTGCTAGTAACAGCCCTGGATATTGTAGATATGTCCAGGGGTTGGATCAATAAATAGTTATTACATGTATACAAACATATAATAATCTTGTACTTAATAACATAATGATCAGACTAAAATATGAAATAGCAAGTGCTTAAAAAACAGTACTCATCTTTGAATAAATCTGCAATAATTTTTAAAAAAGGAATGGTAATTAAATCATTTAGGTGAGAAGGTAGAGTAAAGGAATTAAGGGGGGTGTTAAGAGTGATTTAACGAATTTTAAAATGGTCCCAAGGAAGTAGGAGTGCACATCTCCAATCCTAGGTTGTCATTAGAGAAGGAAGAAATCATTAAGAGTAAATTAAAATTGAAATTTAAAAATGGATAATATAGTATGACGGAGCCAATAGTCGTTACGAAGGACTTTCGTTGATTATAACATCTTCAGTTGGCAAATTGGGCAGGAAGTGAACGCATGCTGTATTTTAAAGGTTGTCTGTACTTCCCATGATGCTCTTTTGGACATGTGGGAACGTTAACCGTGAGAGGTTCCAAGCCGGGGAAATGTTTTGGTGGTGGTATGCGCGGGTGTTGAAGGTTTTAGTAGAGCCGAATTTTGTGGTGGTGCTGCCAATGTAGCAGGCATCGCAGTTGGGCTAGCATTTAATAAGATATATAATATTGTTGAGGTCACTAGTGGCGTATTTATGTATGTCTTTATAGGAATTAAAAAAGGATCCTAGTTTATTGTATGTGGAAAAGGTGAGCGGAATGTCTGTACCTTTAAATATGCGGTGGAATTGTCCTCCAAAATTTGATTTTCTATGGTGGCAAATTTATCTGAAATTTATCTTGCCACCATAGAAAATCAAATTTCACAACCCTTTACTTCAGAAATAAAATTATATACACGCTACGCCGATGACATCCTCACAATAGGTAATAGATCTTCCATAGATAGTCTCTTTTTAAAGTTCAATTCTATACATGACAGGCTCAAACTTACCCTTGAAATCGGAATGAACAACCAGATCAATTTTCTTAATCTTACTATCTTCAAAACAGATACAAAATTAAGCACAAAAATTTTCAGAAAAAATACACATACCGGAAAATACCGTCATTTCGTTTCGCACCACCCCCTTAGCACAAAAAAAAACTGTCTTATACAACCAAATCCATAATGCCATCAAATTCAGCTCCTCACAAAATGATTTACAAAACAGACTTCGGTATCACACAGAGAAATTCATATCTAGAAATTATCCTCCCCAACTCATTTCTCATACAATTTCCACCGTTAAAAATAGAATTAATAACCCATCTAAACATAATAATAAAAAAACAAACACACGCATAATTCTCCCCTACCATAGCGAACTTGCAGGACAATTCCACCGCATATTTAAAGGTACAGACATTTCGCTCACCTTTTCTGCGTACAATAAACTAGGATCCTTTTTTAATTCCTATAAAGACATACATAAATACCCCACTAGTGACCTCAACAATATTATATATCTTATTAAATGCTAGCCCAACTGCGACGCCTGCTACATTGGCAGCACCACCACAAAATTCAGCTCTACTAAAACCTCCAACACCCGTGCATACCACCACCAAAACAGTTTTAGAACAGGCCAATTCAGCACAGAACTTACAATACAGCTCATACCCCCCCCCCCTAGTCGATTCCACTATCACCATTATTAAACTCAAATCCAGCCACAAAATTCTTCATTGTGAAGCACTTATTATCGAATGGTTCTGGCACCATTCTCACCTCAACATCATAAACATGAAACTTCCCTTCAACCTTTCCCCGGCTTGGAACCTCTCGCGGTTAACGTTCTCACATGTCCAAAAGAGCATCATGGGAAGCACAGACAACCTTTAAAATACAGCATGCATTCACTTCCTACCCAGTTTGCCAACTGAAGACGTTACAATCAACGAAAATCCTTCGTAACGACTATTGGCTCCGTCATACTATATTATCCACTTTTAAATTTCAATTTTAATTTACTCTTAATGATTTCTTCCTTCTCTAATGACAACCTAGGATTGGAGATGTGCACTTCTACTTCCTTGGGCCCATTTTAAAATTCGTTAAATCACCCTTAACACCCCCCTTAATTCCTTTACTGTACCTTCTTACCTAAATGATTTAATTACCATTCCTTTTTTAAAATTTATTGCAGATTTATTCAAAGGTGAGTACCGTTTTTTTAAGCACTTGCTATTTCATATTTTAGTCTGATTATTTACGGTATTATAAGATTTCTATAATTTTTAGTAATTTAACATAATGGTCTTACACTTATACGTAACTAGATGATATATGTGAAACAGTATCTCATCAGATGCCACCCCATTTCACTATTTCAGTGCAATACACTGCTCGCCAAAATTAACAAAACAAATGTTTTTCATGAATATTTTATTGTCAACAGTGTTGCCGAAGGTGAATATTTGATATAATAGGCATCCTGGCTTGCAAATTCAGAGTATCCAATAGAAATCGATCTACCACCTTACAGAGCTGCACATTATTCAAATTATTTATGTCTATAAAAACACATGTTGTGACCACGTAACTTCATTCCCATTTTTTGGCTTGCTCAGTGGCAAGTCATTGTCATTTAGTTGATTCTTTGAGATGGCAGGCTGTTGGATGATTTGAAGTCACAGGTGGAGGTGGCACAGTGGCTTAATATATCATGCAGTATCATCTCGGCACTATGGAATGAGTTTCAGGATACAGGAACCATTACAAGAAGAGCTAGCCAAGGTCTCCTGAGGGCTACATCAACCAGAACAGACCACTATCTGGCTCTAACAGGCCTCAGGTACCAAGCGTTTTCGTGGCCAAGTGATTATTGTGCATATATCGAGCGTTTTTCTTCCCAGTGACTGAGTTTTCCTTTGTTTTCTCTTGCACTTATTAAAATTTTTTGTTAAGTAGCTCTAATTTCTTAAAAGAAATAAGAAGAGAACCCAGAAGAAGGAAAGCACCTTTTTCTTTAATTTAGATAGCCTTACTAACCATACTAACTCTATGCTTGGCCACAAAGCGGCACTGCTCCTGCCTCCTGCCAGGTTACCGGCCCCATGGCAGGGCCAGTAACCTGGGTGGTAAGGAGAAACCCCCAGCACCGAAAGGAGCCATTATGGATAAAAAATAATTATCCACCATTAGAGCCTTCGAGCTCCAGAACAGACACCTACATTAACCATGACTCTAATCATGA
Organism: Mastigoproctus giganteus; assembly: GCF_048544385.1. Classification (NCBI taxonomy): domain Eukaryota; kingdom Metazoa; phylum Arthropoda; class Arachnida; order Uropygi; family Thelyphonidae; genus Mastigoproctus; species Mastigoproctus giganteus. Next base: position 173,263,980 of record NC_143575.1, on the reverse strand, counting down.
TTTAGGAAATGATCATCCAAAGAGACAGAAGACTAATCAGATAGAGCATAATTTTTCACTCCCTCACTAGTCAGCCAATGAGCAAACTGTCTCCCTGTGTAATACAAAAGCATCTTGAAGGTATTGCAGGATCTCCTAAGACTGGCAAGAGTTTGCAACCTGCTAGTGGAAACTATGAACCACAGGCATTTGGACAAACCTTTACAGCTAACAAACTTTGCTGGCATTCCAGTAAAAATATCTCCTCACGCAACCCTAAATTCATCTTAGGGTGTCATATCCAGTTGGGACCTTTTAAATGTCACAGAGGAAGAAATAACCCAAGGACAAAATGAAATTCAAGCAAAACGTATAATGACTAAAAAAGATAATCAACTTATGCCTACCAGAAATATTATTCTTACATTCAATACGCCCAACTTACCCTCCTCTGTAAAAGCAGGTTATTTACTTTGCCGTATCGGCCTGTACATTCCCAATCCTTTAAGATGTTATAAATACCAAAAGTATGGCCACTCACAGACTGTATGCAGAGGAGTTCCTGTCTGCCCCAACTGTGGTTCTTTGGATCACATACAAAGTGACTGTACGACTACAAAAATGACCTGTCCAAATTGCAAAGGTGATCATCCTGCCTATTCCAGAACTTGCGAAAAATGGAAAACTGAGAAAAAAATAGTAAAATACACAAAGTTGAGAACAAAGTCAGTTACCAAGAAGCGAGAAGACTAGTTGCACCTACTATGAACAAAAATATTTCCTATGCTAATACAGTAAAAAAATACCAAACAGTCTCTACTCAGGCTGGTTCTTCTAATAAATCAATTTCTGATTGGGCTAGAACTGTCCTCTCTGAGGAACAACCAAATGTTCATAAACAACAACCCAAACTCTCAGACCAAGCAAATAATACTCCTCTGACAATACCAGCGGCATCTCCTCCTCCAATGAGCACCACCACAGCACGTATTACAAACTCAAATATAATGAAAAATATTCAGGAAAAAACTATGGACACAGATGGTACATCTATACAGGAAGATCCAATTTTAGAAATTCATGCCGAAGAAGAAGAAGAAGAAATGGATACTGGTCAGCCAGTTTTCCTAAAAAAAGACAAACAAAAATTGGAACATCATAAGCCAGTCACCTTCAAAAAGCAGCCATATACATCTCCTTTTTTTTTTTTTTTATGTGAACTCCAAACACGAGAGGTATTAGAACCTATAGTACTTAGTACCGTGCTTGGGTTGATATCCGTACAGATGATATCCATGATCTAATTAACCAGTATTCTCCAGTTGCTCTTTGTCTTCGAGAAACTTACTTAACCTCGAAAATTTCTCCTTTGATAAAGAGCTATTGCCTTTATCGAAGAAATCACAATACAGCAAATGCTGACCACAGTGGTGTAGCAACCTTAATAAATTGAAAGATCCCAACTAAGCATATTCCACTTCAAACTGAAATAGAAGCTGTTGCTGTTCGTATAACTCTCCATATTGCAATAACACTAGTCTCAATCTACTTGCAGCCAAATCATACTAGCTGTTTAAAAGAACTTGAACACCTCTTCATACAGATACCACCACCTTTCTGTATATTAGGGGACTTTGATGGGCACCATCCTTTATGTGATGCTACTAAATTAGATAGACAGGGTCGACTCATTGAAAGCTTTTTAGAAGCACTAAACCTCACCATACTGAATACTGGTGCGCACACTCACATTCAGCTCCCAACTGGACATACTTCAGTAATAGATCTCTCCATTTGTTCTCCAGTACTGGTCCCGACCATAGAGTGATATGTTATAAATGACCCTATGGACAGTGATCACTTCCCAATCGTATTGCAACTAAACCCTGCAGGAAATGGAAATTTGCCTGAGCAAACTGGGCAAAATTTCAGTCATCAATCTCTTTCGATGAGAAAAAAATTCATCTCCAGCCTATTGATGATGTGACAGATTACATCATGTCGCATTTCCTAAATGTGGCCAAAGATACAATACCATTATCAAATCCCCCAGGCCAAAAGCATGGTGGAATGAGGAATGCACAAAAGCAAAAAAAGCCTGGAATTTGTTTCGGCAATATCCAATCACATCCAATCTGATAAATTATAAGAAATTAAGGGCAAAAGCACGTTTTGTACAAAGGCAAGCCAGAAAAAGAATCCTGGACCCGTTTTGCATCAGCAATTAACAGAAACACTGACAGCAAAATAATTTGGATAAAAATTAGACAGCTTTCTGGTAAGTTTCCAACCATACCTTTTCCAGTCCGCTCCTGGAATGGGCAAAATTTTTCTAGTCCCTCAAATATAGCTAATGCTTTGGGAAATACTTTTGCTGAAATCTCAGCAACATCAGCTTATAGTACCGTATTTCCCCATGTATAAGACGCACCTTAATTTTTGAGCCTGAAATTTGAAAAAAAATGTATTACATAAAGTTATTGAACTCAAGTTTTATTCATCATAAAATTCATCCAGCTCATCACTGTCAAAACTCCCATCAATCAGCTTGTCCTCATCTGTGTCTGATGACGAATCACTGTCTTCATATATTGCGTCGTCCTCAGTTCCATCTATGGCATTTGAAATGCCAGGCCCCCCCATGAGGTAGAGTTCCTCAGGCAACAGTACAGGGAGGCCAGAAACACATACACTACAATGATCAGGCAACGGAAAAAGCTGTCCTGGGAGCATCTAGTCTCCACTGTGGGCAACTCGAGCCCATGGAGCATCATTTACCGAATAACTACAAATAAGCTGCCCAGGGGAGAGGTGATACCTTCTACCATCACCCCCCAAGGCACCATGACCAACAACTGGCAGGACACCATCAATAATATATTAAATGCCAATTTCAAATCTGTAGAAGGAGACAACACCCATGAACAACAACAGATATGCCAGGCCAATGAGGTCTACCAGTCGCTCCAGGTAGAGGATCCCTTTACTCACCTAGAACTCCAAATTGCCATAAACAAAATTAGAAACAAAAGAACCCCTGGACTTGACATGCTTGAGCCAGAACTGGTCAAGGAGGTGGCCGAATTTACCCCGGACCTGCTCTTGGAACTGTACAACCACTGTCTTCACTCTGGCGCATTCCCCTCAGATTGGAAAGTTGCTAGCATGAAACTAATTCTCAAAAATCCAACTAAACAGCCACATTTACCAGAATCCTACCGACCAATTGCACTCCTCTCTGTGCTCAGTAAAGTGCTAGAACAACTGCTCAAACAGAGAATCGAAATACACTACTCTACAGCAAATCTTCCTGCAAACGGACAATATGGCTTCAAGTCAGGAAAATCCACCCTGGACCCACTGGAGCGCATCCTGAACATGGCAGAAAACTGTTCACAGAAATATCTACTTCTCATCTCTATCGACTTTGCGGGGGCGTTCGATGCCCTTTGGTGGCCGAGCGTCTTTGCAAGACTCAGGGCAGCTCATCTGCCAATAAATCTATACAGCTGCATAAAAAGCTACTTGAGCGGAAGAAGGGTCTTGGTTTGGTTCAGGCGTCATACTGCAGGGTCGAGCGCCAAGTACACCGGGGATGCCCGCAGGGCTCTGTATTGGGTCCCCTCCTGTGGAACTTTGTCTTGGACGAGTTTCTCCACCTCGACCTAGGGGACGTACAAGCACTGGCGTATACTGATGACCTTTCCCTGGTGCTAGCCGCAGACTCAAGAGCCCAAATGGAAATTCTTGCAAACACAGCGCTAACCAAACTCCGAGAATGGACGGAAAGGCACCGTCTCACAATCTCGCCCACCAAAACTCAATCCATCCTACTGAAGGGTTACCTAACCCCAACCAGACCACCACAGATTAGAATACAAGACAGAACTATCAAGCTAGTTACTGAACTGAAATACTTGGGAGTTATCCTGGATAGGAACCGGTCATTCACTCCACACCTAAAGTATGTGCAGAATAAGATAAAAAATTATGCAGCCATGCTCGCCAGAGTTACACGCCGAGACTGGGAGCTGAAAAGGCATACTCTGGCGACCCTCTATAAAGCAGCAATCATCCCGGCAATCACATATGGCTCTGGTGCATGGTACCACAAGGCCTCAACCGTGGTAAATCGCCGACGGCTTGAAATTATACATAGACCGATCTTATTGACCCTCACCCGTGCATGCAAAACAGTGTCAACCCACCCACTGCAAGTGATTACAGGGGCTCTGCCCCTTGACCTCGAGGCTACCCGAACAGGCATGCTGCAGCAGCTTGGACGGGGAAAGGTTACAACATATCTGGACCATACAACAGATCCGACAAGCAATTGGAAAGCCGAGAAGAACAAGCTTCACATTTACCTCCGATCAATCTGGCAACAGCGCTGGACAGACTCTGATAAGGGAAAAGTCACGCGAAAGTTCCTTCCAAATCTGGAGCAAGTGTACCCTATATTTCCGACATGGTTTTGCCCCGGACTGCATGTCACCTACCTCCTTACAGGACACGGAGCAATCCGTCACAAGCTTCATCTCCTTGGAATCGCAAACAATCCTGCATGTGCCTGTGGCTCCCCCAAGACCTGGGATCACCAGATGCATGAGTGTGAACTGTATGGTGATCTACATGCCCAGCTGATCACACAAGTGCGCTGCAACCCTAAAGACCAGGAGCACCGCCTGCTGGAGGATGGGACAACCTACAAAGCCTTAACTGAATTTGCTCAGAGCCTATACGCTAGATGACTAACCCATCCACTGCCTCCAAATCACGAACAACAAGGACAAATGTAGTACTCCATGCACTCCAAATCTGAAAGCTCCATGATCAAGTGGAAACTTTTATAATTCCATCCATACCAGATTACTGGGGTAGAACCATTAAATATCCCAACTCATCACCAACTATAACCAAACGGAACACGTGTCACAGGAGGAGTATGGGGGGGAGAACCTCCCAATTCTACCCCAGTGGATAACGCTGGACATCATGGCAGAACTGAAACTCACCTCAACCATACTCACTTCCTTTTCTCTGCAAATTGACTTACCGACAGGACATGGCTCCCAAGGGCAACCTCCAAACAAAAGAGCAAGCACAGCCTCCGTGCACAATATACGACCCGGACTTGCATTCTGGTTGACAGATCCATTCTCCCAAACAACAACGGAATCCGCCCTAATGGACAATAAATCCTACTCTTCCAAATATCCATGGACGGGACATGGGTCCCACAAGCGACTACTCAACAAATGCTGCATTAACTGCACTGAATTGACAGACTTATTGAACCTACATCTCCAGCATCAAATGGACCAGGATTTGCTTCTTGAATACTCAATCTTGACCTACAGACGGAGTATACACCAAAAGCGGCGAGCAGCTCTCTACGCATTATCCTATGGATGCTAAAATCTGATTTAACTGGACGGGTCCCATTTCCAAAGAGCGACCTCCAAAGAGGCGACCAAACTTGGCTCACATGGACATCAGAGAAGAGGAGTTAAATCCTACAAGCGGCTCAATCCAACTAGTCTATACCAAATGCCACATGAACAAATCGCAGTCTCTGCATGCACGCCGTATTGGCGACCTGAGCCAGCTCCCTTGCCTGGCTCAACTATTCCACCCCCCCCCCCCCCGACGGGTGGGGGAGGTGACGGTTCCACCGTATCCCCCCACACGCCACCCCCATTCTTACTCTCTGGTGGGGCATGGACTTGCCCCACTGTAAACTGGAGTTGTCTTCTCTATCGGCTCCATGTCTCTGCCTTCCCCCCCCCCAGTCTTCAATCTACTCCCCCACTCTACCTGCACGCAATGCCCCACACAATCTAAAATCACCTTCGCCCACTACTTTCGGCCTCTCATTTGTAGCGCCTCCCTGCCACGCAAGCGCATAGAGGGTGTGTATATGTGTATATATATTTGTGTGTGTTTTATGTATATATATATATATTTGTGTATATATATATATATATATATATATATATATATATATATATATATATATATATATTTTTTTTTTTTTTTTTTTTTTTTTAAGGTCCTAGCCACTGAAATCTCAGGAAATTAGGTGGCAGGACCTGCCAGAGTAAATCTTAGTCAACTGGTGTTTCCTGGTCTGCCTCCACGGGGCTAAAGTGGGGCAACGTTGGGCCTCAGTAGGGGTCCAGTGGCTAAATGACCAGATGAACAACGGTACATGACACTACACATGTACAATATCCATACACTTTTGAATCTCTGGCATTTCCAGTAAACTGGCACACCCATCACAATGCAAGCAATGCTGAGGTGGGGGAAACCCCTGGTGCCGCTTGACACCAAACACACTTTACACTTTACTTTACTTCTTAAATGACTTGACAACGATCTCAATATTATCCCAGGATCTTTTCACCCAGGTACAAACTTCTCCTATAGTTGGTTTCTTCAGTCTTCCTGCTGGTGTCAAATTGTCCCCAGAAGACTTCATCCATTGGTTCCATTCGTCTCTCATGGCAGCTTTGAAGGTTTGTTAATGCTGACATCAAGTGGTTGGAGCTGGGATGTCAAGCCTCCAGGTATGACGGCAAGTTTTGTTTTTTGCTCTGCAGCAATCTTCTTTGTATTTTTTTGTTATGTGTGCCCTGAACTGATCAAGCACCAATAGGGCAGGTTTGCATAAGATCCCACCTGGTCTCCTGCTCCAAACTTTCTCAAACCGGATCTTCATCCCATCCTTATCCATCCAACCCTTGTCATGAACGTGGACAATCACTCCTCGAGGAATGTCTTCTTTTGGCATTGTTTTGAGTTTGAAAATCAGCATAGGAGGCAGCTTGGTTCCGTCGGCACAACAAGCTAGAACAACTGTATAATGGCTCTTTTCATGTCTACTTGTCTTCACAGTTACAGTTTTCACCCCCTTCTTATCAACAGTTCTGTTACTTGGGACATCAAATTGAAGGGGGACTTTGTCCATATTTGCAATCTGTCCCAACTCAAACTGATGTATCTTCTGATATTGAATGACAAAACAATGAAATTCAAGGACCTTCTGCTCATAGCTTTCAGACATCTTTTGGGCAAGTCTGGTGCGTGTACGCATGCTTAGTCCATTCCGTTTCATGAGCTTGAAGCACCAATTGTGTCCTCCTTTGAAATCAGTAACTTCTTTTTCATCAGCAATTCTTCTTGCCTCATGCTGAACCATCTTTGTGGACACAGGAATTCCAATTGCCCTTTGCTTCTCAATCCATATCTTCAATTCCCTCTCTAAATCAGGCTATTTTGCTGACTTGTCTCTAATGGCCTTCTTCTGCCGTGGCGTTTTCAGTAGAGTTTCTTCTTCCCGTAGCCAGTCTCGGATTGTTTTCTCAGTTGGAGGAGGACCAAACTGACGTTCAGCAGCATGATTTCCATTCACTTTTGCAAACTGGATCACTTTTAACTTGAATTCAGCACTGTATGAAAATCTTTTCTGAGCCATTTCTGGGTAGAACGTGACAAAACGTAACCTAATATTACGGTAACAAGTACGAAACAATGAGCGCAAAGACAACAAGGGAAACTACTGTATAAGATGCACCCAGTTTTTAGACCCCAAATTTTTCGAAAAAAGGTGCGTCTTATACATGGGGAAATACTGTACATCTTTCCAGAAAATTAAAAACAGTAGAGAACAGCATTCTATTCGCTTCCAAACTACCCACATTCTACGATATAACAAACCTCTACAATATTCCGAACTTTTGCATGCCATTAAAAGAGCTCATAATGGTGCGGCCGGGCCAGATGGGATCTATTATATCATGCTGCAACATCTTGATAACAAAACTTTGCACCTCCTCCTGGTCTTTTACAACCGCATTTTTTTAGAAAATGTTTATCCAGCTTCTTGGCACCAGTCTATTGTTTTGGCATTCCTGAAACCTGGAAAAGATCCATCCAACCCCCATAGCTATACACCAATATCTCTGTCAAGCTGCCTCAGCAAAATCCTTGAAAAAACTTTCCACAGTAGACTTATCTGGATTATTGAGTCACAACATCTAATGAGCCATAGTCAACATGGCTTTCGACAAAACAGGTCATGCTTGGACCTCATGATCAAGGCTGAATTTGGCATTCGCAATGCCTTCATTAAATATGAACATCTAGTAATGGTTTCTATAGATAGAGAAAATGCTTTTGACACCACATGGTGGCATGGCATACTTAATGATCTTTATTCTCTCAGTCTACGGGGCAACCTTCCCATATTTGTTCAGAACTTTCTACACACTAGATCGTTTCAAGTAAGATACCAAAATGCCCTCTCTACAACTTTCATTCAGGAAGGTGTTCCTCAGGGATCAGTACTGAGTGCCACTCTTTTTGCTCTTAGAATCGATTCCACCGTGAAATAGCTTCCAAACACAGTTGAGACATACCTTTATGCAGATGACCTTTCCATCTCCTGTCATTCCCAAAACATGAGATATATTGAAAGGCAGCTTCATATATCACTTAGTAAAATACAACAATGGACCAGCCTTAACGGCTATCGACTCTCCCAACAGAAAACAGTTGCTATCCATTTTTGTAGACAATGGAAACTTCATCTAGATCCTGAACTTCAAATTTCCATTGTTTCTATCCCAATCACTACCAACATCAGATTTTCCTTGACAACAAATTAAATTTCTTAGACCATATTAAAAATGTATATATGTCCTGTTTAAAAAAGTTAAATACACTCAGAACTTTATCCTCCCTAACATGGGGTGCAGGTTGCACCTCCCTGCTACAGTTATACAAGCATTAATCAGATCACATCTCAATTATGGTGCTTCTATCTATGATTCTGCCAGAGAAAGTGCTTTGCTCTGACTTTATCCAGTTCAGCACAGTGCCTTGAGGATTGCACTTGTAGCTTTCAGAACATCACGAGCACATAGCCTCTACATTGATGCTCATGAGCCCCTGCTAACTCTGTATAGGAAAACACTGCTACTGAAGTATGCTGTCAAAATACAAAGTTGCCTCTCGCATCCAATTCAGTCATACCTATTCAATTCACCATTAGAAAACCTCTACAGAAATAAGCCTAATATAGTAAAACCAGCTGGTCTTCACCTTCTTGAACTGATGCAGGTTTGGAATGTTTCCATTCATTCTGTACAACAGGTAGTAATGTGCACTCAACCACCATGGACTCATCCTCTTCTACCAACCTGTGACACTTACCTTTGCCAGAAAAAAAATATTCTTCAAGCATCAAATGTGAAACATGCAGTTCACACTCACAGATATATTGATTTTTCTCCAATTTATACAGATGGCTCTAAATCTAACTCAAACTTTGGAGCAGCAGCAGTATTCCTAAATACCATTATTTCAGTATCCCTTCCACCTGAATTCAGTATCTTCTCAGCAGAATTATATGCAATTAAACTAGCCTTAGAAAATCCCTGTTCTGACTGCTCCTTAAAATTTGTTATTTACACTGATTCCGTCAGCCCAATTATGGCATTATGTAACTCCTCAGATAAAGTTTACCCTGTTCTAAATGAAATTATAAGATTATTACTGCAAATTGAAGAGTGCCACCAACTGATCACCTTCTGCTGGATTCCGACACATTCCAGAATTTCTGGTAATGAACTGGATGATAAAGCTGCAAAAAATCCAACTATCTTAGATTTAACCAATATCCCTATTCCAGCATCAGAGTATTCACAAATCATTCATGGTGCATGCTAACAGAATGGACAGCAATATGGCACTCTCAAAGAAATAATAAACTTTTTCAATTTAAACAGGATCCTAAAATTTGCAGTTCCAATGTCCATACATCAAGACAAGAAGAAATAGTCCTTTCAAGAGCAAGAATAAGTCATACTCATTTGACTCACCTTCATTTACTCACAGGAGATGATAAACCACAGTGTCCACATTGTTCTATAAATCTGACTGTCAAACACATTCTCATTGAATGCCTGTACTATAAACAAGACAGAAATACAACCCTGCTGTCATTGGTTAACCTTCGGAAACCAATAACTTTAGAGAATGTTATTGGTGACAATGCAAGTATTCCTGAATTTTTCAACTTTCTGAAGCAAATGAGTTTTTAGTCATTTCTGATTTCAGCCTTTTCTGACGTTATAACAATAAGATGGAACCCTACAAATGTCCTGTCATCAACTGTCTCTTGAGGTTGCTGTGGCCGCAGTTGAAAACATTTCCAACCGGACTGTATTAAGAAGGCTCAATTCAAGTGGACTCTACACAAAGAAGTCAGTAGTTTTTATCCCATTTTATCCTATCTGCACGGGTAGCACAGTGGTGTCGTCATCGTCCTCCCCACACCACGTAGAAAAGGCCCGTGTTTGAATACCACCGATGATGCGAGGAACTTTAATGGACTTTTTTTCACTCCATGACTGAGAGTCAATCTCAGGTATACATAGCAAGGTTCCCGTCTCCCACAGTGTTTTTCCTTCCAGAAAAATAGGCTAATTGATCAGAGAATGCATGCAGTTTACAGATATGATACATACACAGGTATATGTACGAAATTGCGGTGGCCCTAACATAATAATTTGAATTTTTTTGAATCCCCTTAACCCCACACCACCACACAGCTCATCAAAACCGATGCCATGAACATGTGACTTGAAGCCCTGACAAATGGGTACATTTCTGTTCTTTGATGAGTCCCGTTTTAGCCTATAAACAGATTCTCAATGTTATTTCATCTGGAGACAACGAGGAATGCAGTACCATCCCTCCAACATCAGAGAAAGCGATGCTTGTGGTAGAGGCGGCGTTCTCGCTTGGGGTAGAATATAAAGGCAGAAGCTGCTTCAACATTCCATTTTCAGAAGGAATTTTTTAAATATTTTTACACTCTAAGAGAAATGAGCAACAAAATTATAACACTGCAGTACAGTAGAACAGTAGATCATTTCCTTAATAGAAAATTTCATATTTCTCCAAATAAATCAGTATGATTAGGTAGATTTATAATTATAAAATAGATTTATAGGATATAAAATTTATAATTATTAATGCTTAACACATTAATTAAATTTTATTGTTTAAAACATCTCTTTTTATACTATTTGATTTGAGCTCTTTGAATTCAATTTTGTTTTGGATATAAATATTTTCTTGAAATTTTCATTTTCTTCTGTTATATTTGTGTCCTAATACCGTCTAAATTAATATATACTGGATTGTGAATAATTTTTGCTTGTATTTATTAACTGTGATTGAAAATGTTTTTACATATAATTATTATTCTGTAATTCAGACTTCCCTTTTCCTGATTAGTCTGAATATGAGGTTTTACTGTATTTTCAAGCATTTGTATATCTGAAGTGGTTTTGAAGCTTGCATATGTTTAAATCTTTCTATAAAAGATTTAATTTCTAACTGTATAGTGAGAATTTTTATTTTGAAATAGGTACACACCTCAAACGATTGAGCTAGATCACAAACTGCGCCCCTTCATCCCGGATTTTATACCTGCAGTTGGTGATATTGATGCTTTTATTAAGGTGATTTAAAATTTATTATATTTTTTATAATAAGAATTTACTTTTATTCAAAGAATGGTGGCACTAATATTAATTATAGTAAATGAATGTTAGTTAAGTATTTACAACACAGTACAGCTATTTGAAAAAAAAGGCATAAAAGTTGATATTAAAAATTAAATAAGCATTTAATATATATGAAAATAATTCATATAAATATGTTTTCACAAAGGTGCTATGAACTGCTTACTAGTATGCAGCCATTTCTTTGACTAATTCATCAGGTGAGGGGAAGAGGTTGGGTTGCCTAGGTTAAGTACCAAAGCAGCTAAGGCCACAGTGTGTTAGTATATTGATGCCTCCGTAGCCAGGTGGGTAGGAGCAGCAGTGCATAGCACATGCTTCTTGATTAGACCGGGGTTTGAGCCCGTGACCACCAAATACCGAGGATGCGGAAAGGTCAGGGAATAAGCACCACATATTCCCAGAGCAATATGGCCTTAGTTGCTAATGCTCCTAAAAACCAAAATAACAACAACAACAACAGTATATTATTTCTAAAATTTATGTGCATTCTGTGGTTGATTTGTAGAATGAAAAGAATGACTAACTTGGCAAAGTACACAAAGACATCCATAGAACTTCCTCTCAGCCAGACAGCATTCACACCTGACCTTTTCCACAGTGTGGATGAATAGCAGCCATAGTTGCTGTGCTAGCTACAACGGTTCTGTGACATGATAAATGTTGTTAGTTATCTCCATAGCTTGTATTAATTCTGCCTAAAGTTAAAGTGGTGACTGCTTCTTTTTCCTCTTCCTCACCAGCAGAACTGGTTCTCTGCTGAACATAATCCTTATATTGTATGGGGCACTTTTATCTTTTCACCTACAAAATTATGCTTTTTTCCTAATTCCTTATATACATTCGTCTCTCTATAGGTCCCAAATGTATGCATCGTCTAGAAACAGCGTACTTAGGTGGCTAGACCCAGTTCACCACCAAGCCATCTGTATTGCTACTGGAGCATTTAGAACATCCTCTGTCCAGAGTTTATATGTTGAAGCAACTGAACCACCACTGTCATTCCGACAAAAGCAATTGTCTTTAAAATATACCTATAAAATTAAAATCCCTGCCTGACAACCCTATGTGGACATCCGTTTTCAAGCCACGATGGGAAAATCTATACAACACTCATCAGACTGCTAACCATCCCTTTGGTATCTGTGTCCAAGAGCTGCTCAGAGAGCTCAACATCATGGTAGATAATGTTGCCCAGTCACCAAGGCCACCACTTCCACCCTGGCATGCTCGCTTACCATCATGTGATTTCATTAAAAATTGGAATAAGGCCATAACTCCATCTTCTGTCTACCAACAACTCTATGCTGCCCATCAAACCAAATATTCAGACTTCTTGCCAGTCTTCATTGATGGCTCAAAGTTAGAGTTGCCTGTCAGATCTGCTGCTATCTTTCCAGTTGTACTAATCTGGGAAGATTCCCCAAGAATGAAGCATATATACAGCTGAGTTGTATTAAAACCTACAAGTATCAAAGGTGTATAGTATAAACTGACTCTCTAAGTACACTGCAAGCTTTATCAGGGATGAGGTATAATCCTCATCCACTCGGATTCAGCAGATGCTACATTCTCTGAGTGTTCATTCAACATTCATTTCTGCTGGATTCCAAGCCACATTGGGATCAGGGGAAATGAACTGGCAGATGCTGCGACCAGATCACCCAAACCCCACAACGCTTATTGCCTGTTAGTCCCCTATACACACTACAGGCAGCTAATGCATAAATTATTGGGAGAATAATTTTCTCTAAATTATTCTCCCAATGGCAACAATCTTGGCACGAGCAAGTCACAAACAAGCTGTATCAGATAAAGCCTGTAATCCGACACTGGCAGTCTAGTCTGTGCAGGAACTGCAGACTGGAAGTTGTTCTGGCATGCCTCCGCATAGGACACAGTCATCTTACGCATACATTTCTGCTGAGGGCAGATGACTCTTCTATGTGTGAGAACTGTGGCAGCATTTTAACTTTTCATCCCAAATAACTGAGTGTCCATGTTTTAGACATGAATGTGATTTATATTTTACCATTTTTAGTCATCTGGCTGAGCTTTATACAATCAGTCAGATTTTATCTGACAATGATCACGTGTATGCTATTTTTAGTGGGCGCCTCCGTAGAGAGGTGGGAAGGAGCAGCAGTGCATAGCACACGCTTCTTGATTAGACTGGGGTTCGAGCCCGTCACCACCAAATATGGAGGATGCAAAAAGGTCAGGGAATGACCACCACATATTCCCGGAGCAATATGGCCTTAGTTGCTAATGCTCCTAAAAACCAAATAACAAACAATATAACAATAACAAGCTATTTTTAGCTATTTGTAAACTTTTTTATGTGTATTTAAAATTTACCTTTTATTGTTATTTATTTATTGATATATCTTTTATACCTCTTATACCTATGTCATTATATATCTTAACATGGTGATCTTATTTATTAGGTCACTGAAAGCTTAAATTTTTTATATATGACCTGGTTTTGGTGCATTATAGCCAGTGTTGCTAATGTGCCAATAAAATCCAAAACAACCAACCAACATTCATATATTGGATTGCTAACAATACTATAAGCAGTCTAAAATGCGCAGCTAAAATGTGGGCCTATGATGCATCCAACACTGTGATAGCATTCAGAATGTTCCACTTGACAAATACATTGTTAGCCAGAAGTTGGTTTTACAAGCTTTATAAATCATTTCTGATTTAAGGGTTGAGGCACACTTCTACATCCTGGTAGCAGACAAATCAGCTCAATTCCTTTATTCTACATTGGAATGTATAGTACAGTGGTCATTTTTTGTATTGCTATTCAACTTTGACATTGAAGATCCACAACCACCAGATAAAGTTGAAGTTAATCAAACTTTGAATTTGCCTCATGTGCTCAATGCTTTATACTATAGAAGGCTTAAGTATGGACTGATTTACCTGCGATAAATAATTAGTTTGTTGCATTGCAAAGTAACTGTTACTGAAGTAATAAAATCTCATTCATTAGGTCCCTAGTTGGTTAAGTCAGTATATGTAAAAAGCAAGCAAAATAACTGAGATTTCAAAATAACACCTTTTATAAATAAATGAATCATAGCTTTGGATTCAAAAGACATGATTCAAAAGATTCTAGACCAATCTCTAATATACTCTCTCCACTGTCTGCCATACAATGTTGTTTTTGCTGCATGTCTTTTCTCTAAATGTTTACATGGGCACTTGTTCTTCTGAATTAGCCTGTAATTTAAACCTCCTTTTTACAAACTGTAGAATACATGTGCGGAAATTTGCCTTTAGCCAGCAGGTGGTTAATTGCTGGAACAAACTTCCATCTGCCACTGTGGAAGTTAATAAGTTAAATAAATTTAAACTGGACAAACATTTAGAGAGAAATGTTTTGTAAATTTTTTTTTTTTTTTTTTTTGGCTGATGCTGCATAAGCTCATACACTTGCTTTCTGGCATTACATGCCACTACTACTACTAGTAGTCTGAACTAATCAACATCTGTTCACAATTCAACTCCAAACTAACTTTTCCTCATTTATGCCTTCTACTTCTGTTATTTGGAAGAGCCTTCCTTCACAGATATTATTTCCCAAAAGTAGTAATCTGCAGAAATTCAGTTTCGAAAAAGTATCTTTAGTCCTCCTCTCAGTTTTCAACCTACCTATGGTACATCATGCTCACTCCAACTTTAATCCTGACACACTCTCCCTCCTCTTATTGAGTTCAGTAATGCACACCAGCACCTTGAGAAATGTAACATTCACTAAAGTTCTTAAATTTAACTATCACACGGTATTATTATAACATAGAGTAAAAAAATATGTGGAGGTCCTAAAGTCTCAAAAAGGTATTATTATAATGTCAAAACAAATTATTTATTTTTATTATTTTATGGTGATCCCAAATGCAAAAGGTATCAGAATCTATTGTATACTATTCTCTGTTTACCTGAAATTTAATTCTCACATAAACAAATACACATCATCAAGCAACTCTCGTTGGCCAATTACTAAACATTACAGTGGTACTTTGGCACCTGACTAATGAGAGCTTTACTCAATGATGTGTGTTTGTTTATGTGAGGATTAAAGTTTGAGTAAGCAGAGTGTAGCATGTTATGGATTCTAATACCTTTTGTGTTTGGGTTCACCATAAAAAAAAAATAATAATAATAAATAATAAAAATAAACAATTCATCCTGATGTTAAAATACGTGTCAAAGATTACTAATTTGGAATTTCCTCTTTTTGAACTTGTCTGGCTTAAAATCTCACTACCCAATTTCAAATTCATATGATTTTATTGTTTTCCCAACTCCACTAATCACTTGGAACTTTTCATTTCCTTTCTTTGAAACTTGACTTTCTGCAGTCCAAATTTACTAGTGGTGAGGTAATTTTCCTTTGTGATTTTAATATTTACAACCCCAGCTGTTGTCAAGATGCTGAGGCTTTTGCAGTTACTAATGACCTCACACACATTTACAACCAGAATATCAGGCAATCCTAACCACACACATCCCTATACTCTTGATCTTTTTCTCACAAACAACCATTCAAAGTACACAGTCCAGGTGAGTGGTCCTCTAGCTACCTCAGATCACAACTTGGTGATGCTCTCTTCTCAAGTGGAGTCTTTCATTGTTTGGCACCCCAAGAATGAGAAATGGGATGATCTGCAAGATCTCTCTTCTTCTTTTCCTTGGTTGGATTACTGTTTTAAATCTTCTGATGTCAATATTTGCTCAGATCATGTCAGTGAAATTATTCTTGTAGAAATGAAATCCTTTATTCCACATTCCACCTTAAAATATTGTACTTTATCTAAACCTTGGTTTTCCAATTAATGTGCTAAGGCTGTTCAAGACATACTGTCCCCGAGTGCCAAGCAAGTGATTATAGCAATTTCTGAGTGCTGATAATTATAGTCTCATTCTTCATTTTTCAGAGTTATTTAATTTTGCTGTTCTAAAGTAAAGAATTTAGCGTACCTAACAGAAAGGAAAGACATATTTCTTCTTGTACATAGGACTACTTACTAACTACTAACCTTCCTTTATTGCTTGGTCACTGGTGGCACCGCTCCTGCCTCCACGTGGCAGGGCTGGAAACCTGGGAGAAGAAAGCCACTCTCCCAGGGAAAAAGGAGCAAAGATGGACAAAATTAAACAGTCCACTTATGAATCTTTTGATCCAGACCTAGATAAACATGATCCAGATCATGATGACACAACATCCCAGGCTAAACGACAAAAAAAAGAAGGAACGGATAATACCGTACCTCTCTTTTTAATTCTACACTCCTCCACAGACCAATCATTGAGTAAGCTTTCCCTGTTTTTGATACAAAAATGTCTTGAAAATGTGGCTGGCCCTCCAAAAATGGTTAGGTGATTAAGATCTGGAGACTTATTAGTTGAAATGACCGAACGTAGACACACTGAGAGACTGTTAAAAGTATCTACCTTTGGTGGAATTCCCATGAAAGTTACCCCACATGCCACCTTAAACTCCTCTAAAGGGATAATATCAGAATGGGATCTTTTGAACGTATCGGAGGATGAACTTGTCCAGGAACTACGAGATCAAAATGTGGTACATGCAAAAAGGATCATCATCAAAAAATATGGAGAGCCTGTCCCTACTCGTACAGTGATACTCGCATTTAAAATACTGAACCTACCTACCACCATAAAAGCTGGTTACCTGAGGTGTCAGGTAAGACCTTATATTCTGAACCCAGTCCGGTGCTTTAAGTCCCAAAAATTTGGCCATTCACAAACTGTATGCAGAGGAGTTCCTGTCTGCCCCAATTGCGGGTCCTCAGATCACAATCAGAGTGACTGCTCTGCTGCAAAAATAACGTGCACGAACTGCAAAGATGACCACCTGGCATATTCCAAAATTTGTGAAAAGTGGAAAACTGAGATCACTCATTGGTGAAGACAGGATATTAGAGCTGGAAAAGGAATTAGAAAATGAGAATTGGAATATCATCGGCTTGGCTGAAACAAGAAGAAGAAATAATCACTTATAAGTTTATCAAGTGGAAATCTGCTGTACACCAATGGAAACAGTGAAAGGAGTGAAGGTGGAGTTGGGTTTCTGGTCCATAAAGATTTAAAAAACAACATTTTGGAATTCAAAAGTACATCACCAAGGGTGTCAAGACTAATACTCAAGATTTCTAAGAGGTACAAGCTAAAGGTTATAATGATTTAGGCCCCAACATCGAGCCGTGATGATGAAGAGGTTGAAGAAATGAACACCGAAATTGAGAGTCTTCTATATGAGCAGAAAACCCACTACACTATTATTATGGGGGACTTCGATGCTAAGGTTGGAAAAAGACAAAACAGTGCAGAAAAGGGGAACTATAGGAAATTTTAGAATTGGTAAAAGAAATGAAAAAGGCAAAAGACTTGTGGAATTTGCAGAATCTCAAGGATTGTCAGTAATGAACACTTTTTTTTCAAGAAAAGGGTGAATAGAAAGTGGACATGGAAGAGTCCAAATGGATTAACAACTAATGAAATCAACTTCATCCTCACTAACAGAAGATATATTGTGAATGATGTTACCATCCTGAATAAGGTAAATGTTGGAAGTGATCACAGAATGGTAAGATGTATACTTGATATAGATGTAGGAAAGGAAAGGAAAGGAAAAAACTGACTCGAGTAAATAATACAAAGGTCTTTGAGATAACAGAAGAGGAGAAAAAGCAGTATGTACTGGAACTTAAAAACAAGTTTTAGCTTCTGCAGACTGCTCAGGACCAAGATATCGACCAGGAATATTACAACTTTCTGAAAGTGATAAAGCCCAAGAAACCTATAGGGAAAAAGAAATTCAAAGAAGAAAAAATTAGTCAAGAAACACTTGTTATGCTGAACCGAAGGCGAAAAATGAAGAGCAAGATAAACACTGACAAGGAAAAAATTGAGTATACTGAGTTATGCAAAGCCATTAGAAAGAAACTCAAAGAGGACATAAGAAGATTTAACACAAGAAAAGTAGAACAAGCATTAAGGGAAAACAAAGGATTTAAATCAGCAGCCACGAGCGGTAATACAGAAAGACAAATGATACTGAAACTGAAGAATAGCGATGGTGTACTTATAAACAGCAGAGAAGGCATATTCAAATAGCAGAAGACTACTATAGAGAATTATACAAGGAGCAAGGGAATGATGCCAGCAGTGGGGAAGATGGATTGCAAATTAACAACACATACGGCATACCCGATATTCTTCCTGATGAGGTAGAACATGCATTGAAGAAAATGAAGAATCAGAAAGCCCCGTGGGAAGATGAAGTTACTGTAGAGTTGTTAAAATTGGGAGGAAGAGACATAACACAAAAACTGGCAAGGCTCTTCACAAAGTACATTAGAAAAGGTGTGACGCCTAAGCAGTGGAATAATGCAATCATAGTTTTGCTACATAAGAAAGGAGATAAATCAGAAATTGGAAATTATAGACCAATTAGCTTGTTATCCCACATCTACAAGTTGTTCACATGGGTCATTACTAACAGATTAGAAAGAACACTTGATGAGAATCAACTGAAAGAGCAAGCTGGCTTTAGGACAGGATTCTCAACTATGGATCACCTTCACGTAACATCACAGCTAATGGAGAAAGCAAATGAATATAAAACACCATTATGCCTGGCATTTGTGGATTATGAAAAGGCATTTGACTCCATACAGCATAAGGCAATGTTTCGGGCACTGGAAAGACAAGGCATAGATACCCCACATATTATGATTTTGAAGAAAATATATGAGAGTGCTACCTCCTTTATTAGACTAGACAAAGACAGTAGGAAATTTAAAATCGAGAAAGGAGTTTGACAAGGAGACACAATATCGCCGAAGCTGTATACTGCTGCCCTTGAGGAAGCTTTCAGAAGATTAGATTGGTCACAGAAAGGAGTCAATGTGAATGAAGAGTACCTAAACCATTTATGATTTGCAGATGACATTGTGGTCATAAGCCACGATCCCAAAGAATTAGAGGAAAATCTTAATCAGTTATGTAGAGTTAGTAAGGATTTTGGACTAAAGATGAATATGGCTAAAACAAAAGTAATGATGAACAAGTATGCCACAGAAAGGGAAATAATGATTGGAGGAGCAGTAATTGAAAAGGTGGAGTCATATACTTATCTGGGACAAGTTATTAGCTGTAATAATGATAAATGGCTGGAAGTCAAGAGAAGAATAAATTTTGGATGGATAGCATTCAGGAAATATAGTCACATACTGAAGAGCAATATCCCAGTTTGTCTGAAACGTAAAATAATGAACCAATGTATACTCCCCACCATGACTTATGGAAGTGAAACTTGGGCACTCACCAAAAGAATGGAAGAGAAGCTGAGAACTATACAGCAAAGAATGGAACGAATTATATTGGGAATCAGACTGTTAGATAAGAAGAGAAACACATGGATTAGGCAGCAAAATCAAGTAAAGGACATTCTTATCAAAACTAAACTAAAATGGTCTTGGCAGGACACATAGCTCGAAGACATGATGACAGATGGACTAAGAAAATAACAGAATGGTACCCAAGAGGAGCTAGAAGAAAACCTGGAAGAAAAAGGCGGAGATGGAAAGATAAAATTCACGAGTTTGTGGGTAGTAAATGGATGGCCAGTGCTCAAAACAGAAGGAACTGGAAAGTTGCTGGAGAGGCCTTCATCCTGCAGTGGATTGAAAATGGCTGATGATGATGATGAAAAAATGAGAAAAAAATAGTAAAATACAAGGTCGAGAATAAAGTCAGCTACCAAGAAGCAAGAAAACTAGTTTCACCTACTATAAACAAAAATAGTACCTATGCTAATGTAATAAAAAAATACCAAACAGATGTCACAGTTCCCATTACCGAGTCAATTTCTGATTGGGCTAGAACTGTCCTCTCTGAGCAACAACCAAGTGTGCATAAACAACAACCCAAACTCTCAGACCAGGCAAATAACACTCCTCTAACAATACCAGCAGCATTTCCTCCTCAAATGCTGATACATCCGATATTACAAACCCAAATTCAAAGAAAAATACCCAGGACATAACCATGGATACAGATGGCACATCTATACATGAAGAACCAATTTTAGATCTCTACGCTGAAGAAGAAATGGAGGCAGCCATATATTAAAGGAGGCAGCAAAGGAAGTAAGCAAATCCTTAGCCATAATTATGAGAGCTTCCTTGTTCTCAGGGGAGGTACCCATAGACTGGAAATGTGAAAATGTGACCCCAATTCACAAAGGAGGATCAAAGGCTGACACAAGTAATTATAGACCTGTGAGCTTAACTTCTATTCCAGGAAAATTAATGGAGGCACTGGTTAAAGAAGCACTGCAGGATCATTTAGACAAGACTTCAGTTATAGCTTGGACACAGCATGGTTTTGTTAAGGGGAAGTCTTGCCTGACCAATTTGATTGGATATTATGATGCAGTCACAAAAGAACTGGATGCAGGGAATAGCTTTGATATTATATACTTGGATCTTAGAAAGGCTTTTGATACTGTTGCACATGGAAGACTGCTACACAAATTGGAGCAGTGTGACATTGGAGGCAAATTGCTTCTATGGATAAAGGGGTGGTTGAGGGGGAGAAGACAGAGAGTGGTAATCAATGGACACTGCTCATCGTGGACTAATGTTATTAGTGGAGTCCCTCAGGGCTCAGTGTTGGGTCCATTATTGTTTTCTGTATTTATAAATGATATTGATGATGGTATATCAAGCTTAATGTCCAAGTTTGCAGATGATACAAAGGTTGGCAGGGTTGTCAAGGACACTACTGACACTATGCTGCTGCAACAGGATCTGGAAAGGTTGAGCAGATGGGCTGAGAGGTGGCAAATGAAGTTTAACATTGACAAATGTAAAGTACTACACATGGGAAACAGCAACCCCAGAGCAACGTATCAACTCTGTGGTACTACACTGACAGTGGTAGAGAATGAAAGGGATTTGGGGGTGGTTGTGCAGGCAGATATGAAGTTCTCTGAGCAGTGCAGACGGGCTGCAAGAGTAGCTCATGGAGTATTGTCAATGATATACAGGAATCTTTCCAGCAGGGATAAGGAGGTGATTATTCCCTTGTATAAGGCAATGGTCAGGCCACACCTAGAGTACTGTATACAGGTCTGGAGGCCTCATTTCAAGAAGGATGTAGAGCTGCTGGAACGAGTACAGAGAAGGGCAAGATTAGTGAATGGAACAAAGGTGTGCTCTTACGAAGAAAGGCTTAAGTTTTGCAAATTACAGTGTCTGGAGACTAGGCACCAGCGAGGTGATCTGATAGAGGTGTATAAAGCCTTGAATGGTTTGAGCATGCTCAATGCTGATGGGATTCTTCCTCTAGCTCAGAATAATCACCTGAGAGGGCATAAATTCAAATTGAGGAAAGACAGATGTAGGATAGACGTGCGGAAATTTGCCTTTAGCCAGCGGGTGGTTGGTTGGTGGAACAGACTTCCATCCCTTGTAGTGGAGGTTGATAGCCTAAATAAGTTTAAGGCTCAGCTGGACAGGTATTTTGAATGAACAGAGGGGTGAAGTGGAAGTGGGGTTTTTTTTTGGCTGATGCTGCATAAGCTTGCTTTCTTGCATCAAATGCCTCTACTAATGCTAATGCTAAAATGCTAAATGGATACTGGTTGACCAGTTTTCAAAAAAGACAAATCAAAATTGGAACATAATAAGCCAGTCATCTGCAAAAAGCAGTCAGATACAGCTCCATCAGTTAAACACAAATAATGGCCTATATTTTACAGTGGAACTGCAGAGGCTTTCGTTGCAACACAGGTGATATCCATGATCTAATTAACCAGTATTCTCCAGTTGCTCTTTGTCTTCAGGAAACTTACATAACCTCGTAAATTTCCCCTTCGATGAAGAATTATTGCCTTTATCGAAGAGATCGTAATAGAACAAATGCTGCCCATGATGGTATAGAAATCCTAATAAATTCAGATATCCCAACTAAACATATTTCTCTTCAAACTGAAATAGAAGCTGTTGCTGTTCATATAACTCTCTGTATTTCAATGACAATTTTCTCAATTACCTACCACCAAACCATACTTACTCTTTAAAAGACCTTGAAGATATCTTCATATAGATACCTCTACCTCTCTGTATATTAGGGGATTTTAACGCGCATCACCCCTTATGGGGCAATCCTAAACAGGGGTTGACTCATTGAAAGCTTTCTAGAGTTGCAAAACCTTACCATACTCAATACTGGTGCACACACTCGTGTACAACTCCCAACTGGACACACCTCAGCAATAGATCTCTCAATTTTTTTTCCAGTGCTGGTCCCAAGCATAGAGTGGTATGCTTCAAATGATCCTATGGGCAGTGACCACTTTCCAATCATATGCAATTTTTTAATATCAGAGACTCCTTCAAACAAACCCCACAGGAAATGGAAATTCGTTCGGACACACTGGGCAAAATTTCGATCAATCTCTCTTGATGAGGAAAAAATCCAGCTCCAGAATATTGATAATGTAACAGATTACATCACGTCACATCTTCTAAAAGTGGCCAAGGACACAATACCATTATCAGATCCCCCTGGTCGCAAGCATTATAATTACTGGTGGAATGAGGAATGCACAAAAGCAAAGAAAGCAAAAATTAAAGCCTGGAATTTATTTCGGCAATGTCCAACCACAACCAACCTCATTAATTATAAGAAGCTAAGGGCAAAAGCACGATTTATACAAAGGCAAGCCAAGAAAGAACTCTGGACCCGTTTTGCATCGACCTTTAACCGAAACACTGATCCAAAAACTATATGGAAAAAAATTATACAGTTGTCTGGTAAGTTTCCTACTATACCTTCTCTAATCCTCTCCTGGAAAGGGCAAGACCTATCCAGTTCCTTAGATATTGCTAATGCTTTGGGCAATACTTTTGCTGAAATCCCAGCATCAGCCTATTCTACATCATTCCAATGAATTAAAAACACCAAAGAAAAGCATGCCATTAACTTTCAAACTGCCCGCCTTCTTTCATATAACAAACCTTTGCAATACTCTGAACTTTTGCATGCCATTAGAACAGCCCACAATGGTGCTGCAGGGCCAGATGGGATTTATTATGTCATGCTACAACATCTTGATGACAAAGCTTTGTGCCTGCTGCTGGTTTTTTACAATCATATATTTTCAGAAAATGTTTTTCCTGCTTCCTGGCATCACTCTACTGTTTTGGCATTCGTAAAGCCTGGGAAAGATCCAACCAACCCCCATAGCTATAGACTGATATCTCTCTCAAGCCGCCTCAGCAAAATCCTAGAAAAAATTGTCCACAGAAGACTCATCTGGATCATTGATCAGAACATCTAATGAGCCATAGCCAATATAGCTTTCGTAAAAATAGGTTGTGCTTAGATCTTATGGTCAAGGCTGAATTTGCTATTCGAAATGCCTTTGTTAAACGTGAACATCTTGTAATAGTTTCAATAGATATCGAGAAGGCTTTTGACACCATCTGGCGGCATGGCATACTTAGTGATCTTTACTCTCTTGGTCTGCGGGGCAACCTTCCTATATTTGTTCAGAACTTCCAACATACTAGATCGTTTCAAGTTCAGTACCAACATGCCCTCTCTGCAACGTTCATGCAGGAAGAAAGTGTTCCACAGGGATCAGTACTGAATGCTACTCTGTTTGCTCTTAGAATAGATTCTATTACCAGACAGCTTCCAAATACAGTCGAGACTTACCTTTATGCAGATGACCTTTCCATCTCCTGCCATTCCCAAAATATGAGATCTATTGAATGGCAGCTTCAGATATCACTTAATAAAATACAACAGTGGGCCAGCCTCAATGGCTATCAGCTCTCGCAGCACAAAACAGTTGCTATCCATTTTTGTAAGCAACACAAACTTAATCCGAATCCTGAACTTCAAATTTCTAATGTCTCCATCCCAGTCACTAATAACATCAGATTTCTAGGATTAATCCTAGATAACAAGTTAAATTTTATAGACCATATTAAAAATGTACATACTTCCTCTCTAAAAAAAGTTAAACATACTCAAAGCTTTATCCGCCCAAACATGGGGTGCAGAACGTACTTCTCTGCTTGCTATACAGGGCATTAATCAGATCCCGCCTTGATTATGGAGCTCCCATCTATGATTCTGCCAGAATGAGCACATTACGCTGGCTTGATCCCATTCAACTGCTTTGAGGATTGCACTTGGTGCTTTCAGAACATCGCCCACACATAGTCTCTATATTGATGCTCACAAGCCCTCACTAACATTACGTGGAAAAACACTGTTACTAAAGTATAGTGTTAAGATACAAAGTTGTGCCTCGCATCCCATTCAGTCATACTTGTTCAATCCACTATTAGAAAACCTCTTCAGAAATAAACCTAGCATAGTAAAGCCAGCTGGTCTTCGCCTCCTTGAACTGATGGAAGTTTGGAATGTTTCCATTCATTCCGTACAACAGATAGCAACCTGCTGTCAACCACCATGGGCTTCTTTCTCTTCCTCTGGTGATTTGTGGCACTTACTCTGCCAATGGGGAAAGGGCATTTTTCAAGCATCTAATATCAAACAATTTCATGCAGTTCACACTCAAAGATATATTGATTTTTCCCCAATTTATACAGATGGCTCTAAATCTAATTCAAACGTTGGAGCAGCTGCAGTGTTTCCGAATACCGTTATTTCAGTATCCCCTCCTTCTGAATTCAGTATCTTCTCAGCTGAATTATATGCAATTAAACTGGCCTTACAAAATCTCTGTTCTTATCACTCTTTAAAGTCTGTTATTTACACCAGTTCGCTCAGTTCAATCATGGCTTTATGTAATTTCTCAGATAAAGTTCACCATGTTATAGACGAAATACGAAGCATGAATGCCGTGAACAGGTCACCTTCTGTTGGATTCCAGCATATTCTGGTATTTTGGGCAATGAACTGGCTGATAAAGCTGCAAAAAATCCAACTACCTTAGACTTAACTAATATCCCTGTTCTGCCATCAGACTATGCATTAACTATTCAAGCTGCATGCTTGTCAGAATGGACAACAATATGGCACTCTCAAACAAATAAATAAACTCTTTCAATTTAAACATGATCCGAAAATTTGGTGACCAGTATCCTTACATCAAGACGAGAAGAAGTAGTCCTTTCAAGGGCAAGAATAGGTCATACCCATCTAACCCATCTTTATTTACTTAGAGGAGACGATCCACCACAGTGTCCACATTGTTATATAAATCTGACTGTTAAACACATTCTCATTGACTGCCCCTACTATAGACAAGATAGAACATCAAATCTGCTATCACTAGTAAATCCTGATAAACCAATATCGTTAGAGAATCTCATTGGTGACAAGGCAAATATTTTTGAATTTTTCAACTTTCTGAAGCAAATTGGACTTTTTAATCTTTTCTGATTTTATGAAAATTTCTCATTTCCTCATATTAAAAATGAATAGGTGCATTATAGCCATAGTAACTTATGTGCCATTAAGCTCCCATTACAACAAATTAAGACATACTGAATATGTTGCATAAAGCAATTGGCTTTGATCTAGGTTCGTTTTCTGTTTACCTTAAAGCTTGCAACAGTCATAGAACAGTTATTAATGAATGTGAATTGAAACTAGATTTTGAACAAGATAAGAGTAGAAAACTTGCGTCTTGTCTGGTAGTCAATCATTCTGGTCTCTTTCCAAAACTGTTGGTTGCAACTTTTGCCCATCGATACTCACACATATATTAAAACCTGATGGTTCTGTTGCTTCCTCAGCTAGAGATAAATCTGACTTGTTAGCTTTCTACTTTTCTTCTAAGTCTTGTTTTGATGATCTTGGTAAATCACCTCCTGCTATTCCCAGTACAATCCACTCAGTGCCTCCTGTGGTCTTGTCTCAAAAAGAGACAAGACCTCTTTTCTTGTCTCCACAGGAGGTGATCTTGTCT
Organism: Mastigoproctus giganteus; assembly: GCF_048544385.1. Taxonomy (NCBI): domain Eukaryota; kingdom Metazoa; phylum Arthropoda; class Arachnida; order Uropygi; family Thelyphonidae; genus Mastigoproctus; species Mastigoproctus giganteus. The sequence continues at coordinate 173,237,400 of NC_143575.1, read as the reverse complement.
CAAAAATACCTCTTCCCCCTCGACGTGGGCACCTGTACGTGGTGAGGGGACCTCCCAGTGACGCTGCTGGACTTCCAGACTAGCATCACTGGGATCCAACGCCCACAGCCTAGGTTCCGGGCTTACATCAATGGAATCCGGCGTGTTTGCCGTGCGCTGCGACCCGTGGAAATTCGGAAAGGGGGATCCTGGTGGTTGAGGGGCCCAGCTTCAATACACCACTTTGGCCCCTGCTTCGACAAGACGGGTGGTCCTGGAAGGCCCGGCTAGGATCAATCGGCTAGTAGGCTCGCCTGCGAGGGTCAACCGTGTCAATGCCACGCCCCTACCCTCATGGTCCGAGGGACAGGATTCAGGCTGGCGGCGGTACGGGTATAGTGTCTGGGTAGCCCTGGCGTCCCACTCCCGAGCGCATTTATTGCATGCCGGGTAGTGGGCGTCCCTTTGGGCTCCGTGGTGGGTGGGGAGCCCGGGCATTGAACAATTAAAAAAACTCCATGAATCCTGATAAACTTACTTCTTCAGGGGCCCCAACCCGGTCCCTATCTGAAAACATAGACAATGATCCAGATAGCATTAGTGCTAAAAAAAGGCAGCGAACTGAAGTATCATCAGGGCCTGTTCCAAGGTTCCTAATCATACATTCCACCGGAGAAAAACCAATTGGTAAAATGTCGCCCTTTTTTATCCAAAAAGGGTTGGATGGGTTAGCAGGTTCACCCAAGTCAGTTAAGAGGCTCCGTTCTGGAGACCTCTTAATTGAAACTAAAAATGACAGGCAATCAGAACACCTACTCCGAACAACATCAATCGGAGGAATCCCTATAACAGTGACACCACACAGAACACTCAATTCATCTAGAGGTGTCATTTCGGAGTGGGACCTTCTCGACGTATACGAGGAGGAAATCTGCTCCGAATTAAAACCACAGGGAGTCATTGCTGTCAAGAGAATCACTGCGCGAAGGGATGGAAAAATTGTTAAAACCAGGAGCGTTATCCTGACACTCCTAAACCTCCTTTTAACACTCCTAAACCTCCTGATGAGATTAAAGCTGGATACATCAACTGTTCAGTGCGTCCATACATTCCGAACCCTTTACGGTGTTTTAAATGCCAGAAGTATGGACATTCTCAAATGGCCTGCCGTGGAGTCCTTGCATGCGCTCGATGCGGTGCAAAGGACCACGAAACAACAGCATGTTCAGCCGCAAAACCCACCTGTATTAACTGTGAAGGCGAACACCCGGCCTATTCACGAGCATGCCAGAGGTGGAAAGAAGAAAAAGAAATTCAACGGCTGAAGGCAGAGCTAAATATATCATACCAGGAGGCAAGGAAATCGGTCAAACCCCTGAATATCAACAAACCTACCTACGCCCAGAAGGTAGCAGGGAGATGTTCCGTCGAAACTCAGACGGACATGACCATTCCTCCAAAGGAGTCTTTCACTCCCATCGCGCGGTATCTCTTAAGCTCTCAAAAACCTGCACAAAAGGACCAATCAGCTGCCACTCCTATATCGGTACCTCCTAATGCTCCACAAGTTCCAAAGGTAATTATGAAAGAAAAGAATAAGAAAGGGGAAGTCCCCCCTAGTACCCAAGAAAAGATGGATGTAGAGCAGAAGGAGGTACCCGAAGAGTCAGTCTTGGAACTCTTTGCGGAGGAGGAAATGGACACGGGACAGCGTCCATTCTTCCCCAAAAAAGATAAATCCAAGACTGATAAAAGTAAGTCCTCAGCACACCTCGGAAGCCGCCTGATGGACCCACCAAGCCAAAATAATGGGTAAATTCCTACAATGGAATTGTCGTGGATTCCGGCGAAATATTGATGACATCAAGGCCCTCCTGCACAAGCACGAGCCAGTTTGCTTTTGCTTGCAGGAGACATATCTAAAGGCAAATGATGATCCCACGATGCATAACACCACAATTTATCGTAAGGACAGAATTGCGGATGGCTCTGTACATGGGGGAGTGGCTATCCTTGTGGGTAACCAGACCCCAGTGCAGCCCTTACTAATTACAACTAGCATAGAGGCTGTTGCAATTCGCCTTACGGTGGGATTTTTATTAACTGTGTGCTCTATCTATTTGCCACCTGGGACCGACATCTCCCAGGCAGACCTTGATGATCTTCTAACGCAGTTGCCTCCCCCTTTCTTACTTCTCGGGGATATGAATGGACATAACACCCTGTGGGGTAGTGCCAACATCAACGGAAGGGGACGAGTCATAGAGCGTATGCTCAATGACAATGACCTTTCCCTTCTAAATACTGGAACAAACACCTTCTTCCACATGCCTACCCGTACCTTTTCTGCCATTGATCTCTCTATCTGCTCCCCTTCTCTACTCCCTTCACTCACTTGGGAAGTGGAGGAGAATCCATATGGAAGCGATCACTTCCCTGTGATAACCTTGTTATACAGTGGGAGACCATGTCTTCCTTTTAGGTTACCACGGTGGAAGATTGATCAGGCTGACTGGACTGCCTTCCAACAACAGGCAAATTTCGATCTTAGCACAGTCAGTCAAGAGCCGATCAATGACGCAGTAAGGTACATTACAGAAATCATCGTCCACGCAGCTGCTAACGCTGTCCCAAAAACATCAGCCCGGTTTCCACCATTTCCCAAACCTTGGTGGAATTCACATTGCACAACAGCAAAAAAGGCTCAAAACAAAGCGTGGGGGATATTTCGCCGATATCCTACCACGAACAACCTTATAGCCTTCAAACGTGCACGAGCCAAAGCACGCTACATCCGTCGTCAGAGTCAAAAGGAATCATGGATCCGTTTTACATCATCTATTAACCAGTCTACCAACTCTAAGGTAGTCTGGGATAAAATCTGGAAAATGAAGGGGAAATATACATCCCACCCTTCTTCAATCCTAGATTATAATGGATGCGCTATTGCAGATCCAACTGCAATAGCCAATGCTCTTGGGGAAACATTCTCTAACATCTCTTCAACATCTTCGTATTCCCCAGAGTTCCTGGTCCTGAAATACAAAACCGAAAAACAGGCACTTAACTTTAAATGTAAGAGCATCTATCCCTACAACGGGGATTTCACTATTCTGGAACTAAAAAGAGCCCTCGCTCTTTCCAAAGCAAGTGCCGTTGGACCAGATGGCATCCATTATGAAATGATTAGACATCTTTCACCAAAATCTATGGATTGTCTGCTCCTTCTGTATAACAGAATCTTTACTGAAGGGCAGTTTCCGGACTCCTGGCGAAAGGCAATCATTCTTGCCTTTCCCAAGCCAGGAAAGGATCCAAAAGTCACCACCAACTATCGTCCTATTGCTCTGACTAGCTGTCTGTGCAAAATCCTGGAGAGAATGGTCAATTCTCGTTTAATATGGTATTTAGAATCAAATGACCTTCTCTCCAGCATCCAGTGCGGCTTCCGAAGGAACCGGTCCACTTTGGACCATCTTATTAGAATGGAAGCATCCATCCGGGATGCTTTCCTAAAACGGGAACACTTGGTGTCGGTGTTCTTTGACATGGAAAAAGCGTATGACACAACTTGGAGATTTGGCATTTTAAAAGACTTACATAGCCTAGGCCTTAGAGGGCATCTCCCTTTGTTTATTAAAAACTTTTTAGCCAATCGATCGTTCCAAGTTCGTGTGGGATCCTCACTCTCTCGCTCCTTTAGCCAAGAGGAGGGAGTACCACAAGGATCAGTATTAAGTGTCACGCTTTTTGCCATCAAAATAAATTCCATCACAGAACAACTTCCTCCAACTGTAAACAGTGCCCTCTATGTTGATGACTTTAGCATTTTTTGCCAGTCGTGCAACATGAGGGTTATTGAAAGACAACTGCAGAAAGCCATTGATAGTCTGAATTCCTGGGCACTTGCTAATGGCTTCAGGTTCTCGCCGGAGAAGACCGTTTGCGTACACTTTTGTCGCAAGCGTAATCTTCATCCTGAACCTGAATTAAGGCTCGGACAAAATGCCATTCCAGTAGCAGCGAACATAAAATTCTTGGGACTCATATTCGATAAAAAATTGAACTTTTTGGATCATATCCGTCAACTCCGCACAAAGTGCACACGTGGGCTTAATATTCTCCGCTCGCTCTCCTCTACATCTTGGGGAGCAGACAGATGCACCCTACTACGGCTGTATCGTGCACTTGTGCGATCCAAATTAGATTATGGGTCCCAAGTATATACTTCAGCCAGAGACAGTGCCCTTCGATGGCTGGACCCTGTCCATCATCAGGCTCTACGTATTGCTACTGGAGCATTTCGAACATCTCCTGTCCAGAGCTTATACGTCGAAGCAAACGAACCACCATTATCGCTTCGTCGTAAGCAGTTGTCTCTAAAGTACGCCTTAAAACTGAAATCCCTGCCAGACCATCCTACGTGGCCATTCGTTTTTGAGCCACGATGGGAAAATTTGTACAACACCCGTAAGACTGCCAATCGTCCTTTTGGTATTCGTCTCCAAGAGCTACTCAAAGAACTTAATATGAAGGTAGACAAGGTTGCCCAAACACCAAAGCAACCCTTTCCACCCTGACATGCTCGTGTCCCGGCATGTGACTTGTCCCTTAGAAATTGGGGAAAGTCGGACACTCCATCTTCGGTCTACCTGCAGCTTTATTCAGCACACCGAGCTGCATATTCCGACTTCGCGCCAGTCTACACAGACGGTTCGAAGTCGGAATTATATGTGGGATCTGCTGCTGTCTTTACAGACAGCACTACATCGGAGCAGATTCCCTCTGAATGCAGCATATTTACTGCAGAGCTGCACGCAATTGAGTTAGCCTTGGATCACATTAGTGAATGCCAATACCAACGGTTCATTTTATATTCTGATTCTCTCAGCGCGTTACAGGCTTTAATATCTGTGAGATATAATCCTCATCCAGTTCTGTCTAGCATTCAGCAGAAGATTCACGTCCTCCACGAACGCGAATATGACATCCGCTTCTGCTGGATTCCGAGCCACATTGGGATTAGGGGAAATGATTTGGCTGACGCCGCAGCCAAATCAGCAATTCCCAATAATAACCGCTGCCTGTTAGTCCCCTATACAGACTACAGGCAAATAGTACATCAAAAGTTACATTCCCAATGGCAGGATTCATGGAATAGACAGACTGCGAATAAATTACATCGCATAAAGCCTGTAATTGAACCGTGGCAGTCTAGTCTGCGCAGGAATCGTAAGGAGGAAGTTGTTCTTGCCCGGACCCGCATAGGACATAGTCATTTGACTCATTCATTTTTGCTGAGGGCTGATGACCCTCCTATGTGTGAGTCCTGTGGCACAATTTTAACAATTAGACACATTTTAGTTGAATGTCCAGATTTTAGCAATATCCGTTTTACCGCTTTTATTCATCTGACTGAGCCGTATACACTCAGTCAGATTTTATCTGACAATGACAATGTGTCTGCTGTTTTTAGCTTTTTAAAAACAATAAATATTTTTACTCTTATATAAAATTTTTACATTGTGCTTTTATATATTTGTTATACCTTTTTGACATAGTGACCTAACTAATTAGGTCACTGAAAATTTAAAAAAAAAAAAAAAATTTTTATGAATTACCTGGTCTTGGCGCATTATAGCCTTAGTAGCTAATGCGCCAATAAAACCAAACCAAACCTCTGTTCCTCCTTTTGCTCTTTTAGTTTTACCGCTTATTTCTTCCTTCTCCCCCCCACTTATGTATATTTTGTACTGTATTTTCCGCTTCCATGTCCTCAGTTAGTTCCGCGTGTTCCGATTGTGTTGCTGACATATCATACGCTATTGTAAACGTTGGTGTGATTTCTTTAATCTGCGTCTCATCCCTCTGCGCTACTATAGTTTCCACGCTCTCAACGTTAGGCATATCTTTTGGCGGCTCACTCGCTTTCTGCTGTCCTTCCCCACCAGCAACTCTTTCGGCAAACGTGAGTTCCAGGCATTGAATGAATTTATGCGTGGAAGCTCCGCATTTTTTACAATTATTAAGGCAGTTGGCCGTAATATGACCTGTGCCATTACAATTAAAACAACGTGATTTTTGGCATTCTGCTCCCAAATGGTCTTTACCTCCACACCTCAAACAAACTTTCTGAACTCCTGGGTAATTTATTAATAACCTATGACCTATCAAATCGACAATGTTTGGCACGGGCGTTTTCATGTCAATATGAATTTGCACCGTACCTGTTTCTACGCCTGGCCATTCCTCATATTCTTTCCTGTGAATCTTAACAACCTTACCAAACTTGTTAAAAAAGCTCTCGACAGGACTATTAGATATTTCTACCGGAAACCTGCCAATAGTAACCACGTTGCATATGTTACCAATTTGCACAGGTTTGATTATTACGTTTCTAATAGAAAACCCTTTGAAAACCTTTTCTCTTGCCTCTATTGTTTTCAAGACCAACTGATATTTCTGCCTCGGATAGAGTTAATCCTTTTATCTCGTGAACCGAAACAACCTGAGTCACTCCCCGCATTACCTCTCTAATTGGACAAACCTCTGTAGTCTGAAACTCCACTGTTCTTTCTCTAAAAAAGAACTGTGCCATAATTAATCTCGGTTCCTTAAGGAAAATGAATAGTTAAAAATCCCGTGTCCTGCCTGGCACCGGCAAAACGAAAAAAGAAAATACCTAACTTGGCGGAAATAAATTTCAAAGAAATGTAAAACAAAAGAAAATCAATCACTTACTATCCTCCTAAAGGAGGTTCCCCACAAGGGGGGTAACCTCAGCTGAAAGGACCGCCGCTAACCTCTTGATACGATCGGACACTTTCCTCAACCTTCAGAACGAGTAGAACACATTTGAACGAAACAATTCACAAACTAGCCTCTACACGATCGTTTCGAAGCTGTTGGGCTTCATCATCAGTGGGCGGGCCAGTACCCTGGTAATGCAACATGCCATCAGTTGTGAAGTTATATCCACAATATGAAAGATGCCAAAGGGTGTTGGTAAAAATGTAATTTGAAAACGAAATGCACAAGGCATAATTCTTGTGGGTTTTGGTAATTAACTATATGATATCAGTGTAAATACACCATAGTTAACCCATAAATTTGAACTACATAAGTAGTGTAGAAGGCATCATTTTAATTGTATCTCCTATTGTGTTTGCCTTCACAACGAGATAGCGGTATTGCACTACTTCTCTACTAGAGAAACTAATGCTTCTCTAGTAGAGAAGTGTTATTTATTATAGTGTATTTACACCGATATTATATAATAAAAATATAAAATATATAAATGATGATGATGATGATGAAAGAAATAAATTGATATAAAATAAAATTCTCCAAAAAAAAAGATGATAAGGAATATTAAAACAAAAAAGAAAGTTTTTCAGCTGTGTCCATCCTCTGCCAGTGTATGAAATTAAAGGAGTGTAAGGAAAATGCTACCTCATGTTACTTCAGGAAAACACAATCTGTATGAGCATGACATAGGCAAGAATCTGACTGAGGACACCCTTTGAAAGCATGTAATGGAATGTTAGCATTAAGCAAAAAGATATTTTTATGTTGAAATGTTCTAATGGCTAAGGATTCATAAATTTCATGACTATTTTTTCAAAGGTTTTAAAATGAGAATAATGGGGAAAATGAAATGCCTTTCCTTAATGTTGCTCACATTCCATTGGAAGTTTTGGGAGCATAGTGTTTTGATTACGTTCATTTTCCTTGCGCACATAATGATCAATTCCTTACTATCCTTTATTTTCATATGTTGGCAGGTGATGGACATAGTCACAAAAACACTTGATTTCAATTTCCAATGTTTTCTTGCTTTTCAGTTTTTTTAAGATGTCTCAGAACAATTTGTGCACTTTTTTAGTGAATTTTCTTTTATAAATGTCCTTATTGATTAGCATGGTTTCAAATGTGAGCACTATACATGTTGATCTATTTTTAATTAGTTAAAGAGACAATAAATAATTTTAAAAGTGGATCTGAATATACCCATTGTAACCAGACAGGTAGAATATTAGAATTGAAAATTCTCAAACTGTCTGGGGAGAGAAAACAACAAAACAAAATTAACCTGTAAAAAAGGATTTGAAAACTTAGATATTATATTGAACCAGCCTAGCTAGAACATTTGAAATCTGGGTGGAGGGGTAGAGACAAATTATTGCTAAAGGAAGAGTGAAAACAGCTCTCAGCTGCCCAGCTCAATGACAGATCTCACTCTTGTGCACCAGGCAACACAGCAGCAATCTACAGGGCAGAATGCACTGGTCCCACAGGAGCTAGTTATTGTCTGTGAGTCAATTGTCAGGGAAATGGAAAATATATGTGCAGAAAGGATAGGTGGAATAGGACCACGAAAAGTCTGCCAGGGGCAAAAGTTGATGATGTTGTAAAGCAGATATCATCTTTCAAGCTATAGACAGGAACTTGTGGGTTGGTAACTTGCATACTAACAAGACTTTTGTGGATTTATTGGAGGATTGTTTTCTACAGCAACACATTTGGGGAACAACCAGAGGGAGTAATACTCTTGATCTGATTATCAGCAGTGATGGTTCACGCATTAAGAATTTGCAGATAAAGGAACCACAAGGTGACAGTGATCACGGTGTACTGATGTGGGATTTATTTAAAGGTGTAACTACCATCAAGGGTAAAGAGAAGGGTTATTCTTTTCGTAAAGGTAAGTACAGTTTAAATTCTATACAGTGGGACCAACTGATGATGTTACCAACAGCAAATTCAAAATGGGAAGCATTCAAAGAATTAATCTTGGAAGCTACTAGGCTTTACATATCAACTAAGAAATATTGTTCAAGGTTTAGGCCTAAATGGATGTCAGACGAATTGAGGCTTGTGGCAGAGAAATAAAATGCGTGGGATGCATATAAATTATCAGGTGACACAGAAGCCTATGGCAGATATAAGCTAGTCTCTAATCAAGTCACAAAGGAGGTTAGGCTAGCAAAGACTAATTACGAGAAATCCTTGGCAAAGGATGCAAAGAAAAACAGCAAAGGGTTCTGTACTTATGTAAACTCTAGAAGGAAAGGGATGAATAAGATTGGTCCACTTGATGTTGTAGTTCGATTGTTAATGATCTTGCTCAGATAGCTGAAAAACTGAATGAGTATTTTGCATCTACAATCACACATTAGGAATTCTGTAAGGAAGGAGAGGACAGGAGTTTTCTAAACTCTAACAGGGAGCTAAACGATGTTGTAATAATGGAGAGTAAAATGGAGGAGAAATTGTTGAAGTTAAACATAAAAAAGGCACCTGGGGCAGATGGAATCAATTCAGTTATATTGAAGGAGGCAGCGAGATAAGTAAGCAAACCCTTAGCCATAATTATGAGAGCATTCTCAGATACAGGGGAGGTCCCCATGGACTGGAGAGGTGCAAATGTATCCCCAATTCACAAAGGGGGTTCAAAGGGTGAAACAAATAATTATAGACCAGTTAGTTTAACTTCTGTTCCGGGTAAAATAATGGAGTCACTGGTTAAAGATCCATTGCAGGATGATCTAGACAAGACTGCAGCATTAATTCAGACACAGCATGGGTTTGTTAAGGGAAAGTCTTGTCTGACAAATTTGATTGGTTATTATGATGTGGTTACATAAGAACTGGATGAAAAAAATAATTTTGATATCATATACTTGGATTTCAGGAAAGCTTTTGCCACTGTTGCACGTGGAAGACTACTGTACAAATTGGAGCTACAATTTGTACAGTAGTACAGTAATAAATGGTCACTGCTCTTCATGGACGAATGTTATTAGTGGAGTTCCCCCAGGGTTCAGTGCTGGGCCCATTGTTGTTTTGTGTATTCATCAATGATATTGATGAAGGTATGTCAGACTTGATGTCCAAGTTTGCAGATGATACAAAGGTTGGCATTGCAGATGATACAAAGGTTGGCAGGGTTGCTAATGACAATAAAGACAGTATGCTACTGCAACAGGATCTAGAAAAGTTAGGGAGGATGGGCTGAGAAGTGGCAACTGAAGTTTAACATTGACAAATGCGAAGTACTGCATGTGGATAGCAGTAACCCAAGAGAAATGTACCAACTGTGTGGTACTACACTCAGGGAGGTGGAGAATGAAAAAGATTGGGGGTAATTGTGCAGTCAGATGTGAAGTTCTCTGAGCAGTGTAGATGGGCTGCCAGAGCAGGTCATGGAGTTTTATCAATGAATTATAGAAATTTTGCTAGCAGAGACAAGGAGGTGATTATCCCCTTGCATAACTTAATGGTCAGGCCACACCTTGAGTATTGCATAAGGAGGTCTCATAATTGGATGGATGTAATGTTTTTTTTTTTTTTTTTATGTAAACCCCAAACACGAGAGGTATTAGAACCTATAGTACTTAGCACCGTGCTTGGGTTGGCGATTGAGAAGATGAAAGAAGATATTTGTTGACAATGGACTTGAACTTCTGTAGACTGTAATTTTCAGGAAATACGTATGAAGGAAGGTTGTTCTAGAAAACGGCAGTTGAATGAATAAACGAGGAAGATGAAAAGATGGACAGTAAATGGATGTTGGCTGGTGGCGGCACGTGTTTGGACTGTTTTGAAAGAGGGAGCGGGAATTATAGAAGCCAATTCAGAAGAATCTGAATTGGAAGTATCTGGAAGCAGATGTTGTTAGAATGAGTACAGAGAAGGGCAACAAGATTGACGAGAGGACAAAGGGGTGCTCTTACCAAGAGTGGCTTAAATTCTGCAAGTTGCAGCATCTGGAGACTAGGCACCTGCAAGGTGATCTGATTGAGGTGTATAAGGCCTTGAATGGATTGAGCGGGCTCAATGCTGATGGTATACTTCCATTTGCTCAGATTAAGAACCTGAGGGAGCATAAATTCCAATTGAGGAAAGACAGTTGTAGAATAGATGTGTGGAGGTTTGCCTTTAGCCTGCAGGTAGTTGATTGCTAGAACCATCTGGATTGTTGATTGCTGGATTCCATCTGTTGTGGAAGTTGATAGCTTAAATAAATTTAAGGCTGAACTAGACAAATGTTTGGAGTAACCCATTAGGTGAAATGGGAAGGGGATTTTTTTTTTTTGGCTGATGATGTATAAGCTTGCTTTCTTGCATCATATGCCTCAGCTAATGTTAATGCTAATGTAATTGGGGGACTGTATAATCAAAAAGAAAACTTACATATCTGTGTGAATTTTTGTGTGGTTATATATGATTTATGAACAGAAATTTAGCATGAAAAGTTTGGTTAACCTTTTGTGTCTTTTCTACTAGTATTAATTGAATGCCAAAGTATAATTTGAAATAAATGCTTACAGTGGAGAAAAAGTAAGATATGTGCATTTCTACAGATGATGTGTCGTGTCAGTACAATTTATTCACAACATATTGAGAAATTCTTATCTCTACTACCAATCATTCAGTGAAACTTTGAGAATTGCAAATTGATGGCTAATCTGGAATGGGAGAAAATTACAAAAATTACCTGTGGAATTGTTATTGAAAATGTCATGAGTCTGCATTAACTTTATTAATTACTTATTGTGTAGTGCTACTGTTTGTGGGGGAACCTGAAGAACAGTATAAAATGTGTATATCAATGTTGTCCCCAGTTACTGCACAGAAATTAGACTGTATTGCCTTGAACTTGGAAAGAAACTTTCGTAAAGCACTTATGAAAGGTGCTTATTTTGTACCATTACGAAAGTGATAGCTGCAAAGGAGACAGAGTAATTGCAGCAAGCTTTGTTATACTTTTTAAGTGCTTTCCAAGTTTAAATATTAAATGTGAGCAATTGGAATTCCTCCTTATATCACTCTTTGCATGCATTATCAACAGGCATATTGTTCACTTGCTTGTGTATTTTTGTTGATATATATATATACTGCACAAACACAATATTTTTAAATTATTTATTTATCATTGTTATTTTTTCTCCCTGTAGGTTCCACAACCAGATGGGGAGCCAGATAAATTGGGTCTTCATGTTCTGGACGAACCATGCGCCAAACAGTCTGATCCCACGGTTTTGGATCTACAGTTGCGAGCTATTTCAAAAGAAACTACAACTAAAGCAGTAGTTAGTTGTTTTTTATATATTATATGCCCCATCTTTCTTTAGATGTTATGAATTATCTTCTGTTCCTCTAATAAAAGACCCCATTCATTCTCCATGCAGTTTGGATCATAGTGAGGGGCATTATAGCCTTTGCTACTGCACCAATAAAACTCAAATCAGTAAGAGTGAGAGTGTGCTATACCCTTTTCTCTAAGTATTGATGCAGCACCCTTCTTTGTTGTTTCACAGTTTTGTATATATAATTGCAAGCTATTTCAAAAGAAACTACAACCAAATCAGTATTTAGTAATTTTACATATTATACACTGAAAGGACAGAATTCATGGGATTTCTGGGCAACATGAGTCACCCCTCTCACTAGTGGATGAACCCACTGCTTGACAGATATATAGGTACACTGCATTCATATATCATGTAGACGGTAATTGGATGTCAGTATGGATAAACGTCGTGAGTTAACTGACTTTAAAAGAGGGATGATAGTGGGTGCCCGACACATGGGTCACTCTATCACGGAGGTCGTACAGAAATTGCACTATCCCCGTTCGACAGTAACAAGAGTGTATCGGGAGTATGCCATTTCCAGAATAACATCTCATCATGGACGGCACTGTGGGCAAAGAAAGGTGGTGGATGAGTGTGGCCGTCGATGTCTGTCTTGCATTGTTTCAGCCAACTGGAGAGCGACAGTGGCACAAATCGCTGCCGACTTCAACGAGGGAGGTGTCAGAAATGTCTCCACCAAGACCATCAGGTGATCATTAGCTGCAATAGGTTATGGAAGCCACTGATGGATGATTGAAAACAGGTCTCCTGGTCCGATGAGTCCCATTTCCAGTTATTTCGAGTGGACGGGAGGGTGTGTATATGAGGGAACCGCACGAAGCTATGCACCCATCAAGTCAACAAGGAACTGTTCAGGCATGTAGTCAGTTAGTAATGATCTGGGACATGTTCAACTGGCACACGTTGGGACCTCTGGTACATCTAGACACATCTCTGAACATTCCAGGTTATGTGTCCATCCATCCTTGCAGACCATCTGCATCCCTTCATGGTCATTGTGCACCCACAAGGCAATGGACTCTTCCAGCAGGACAGTGCGCCTCCCCACAGAGCCGTGGTGACAAGGACATGGTTCGAAGAGCATTCTACAGATTTTGCTAATATGGAATGGCTTCCCCATTCATCTGATATGATCCCTGTGGAGCATCTTTGGGATGCTGTTGAAAGGGCCGTTTGAGCTTTGGATCCTCCATCCAGGAATGCATTGGAATTATGGACAGAGGTGCAGCAAGCATGGATGGAAATACCTGTGGAATGCTTTCATGAACTATTGGACTCTATGCCTCGCCATATGACTGCCCTTATCCAGGTGAAAGGTGGCCTACCTGTTACTAGGTAGGTATCCCATGATTTCTGTCCACTCACTGTACACTTCCAGCTTTAAGTGTTATGAATTATGTTCTGTTCCTTTAATAAAATACCCCATCCATTTTCTATGCGGTTTGGATCAGAGTGAGGGACATTATAGCTTCTGCTGCTTCACGGTCACCACCAAATACGGAGGATGTGGAAAGGTCAGGGAATGACCACCGCATATCCCAGAGCAATATGGCCTTAGTTGCTAATGCTCCTAAAAACCAAATAACAATAGCTGCTTCACTGAACAAACTAAATTGGAGTGAGGGTGTGCTATACCCCTTACACTCTAAGTTTTGGTTGAGCACCATTTTTGGTGTTTTTTTTGGCAATAGATCTGCAAAGGATAAGTATAGCATGCAATTTCAATATTATTATCGCAATGATGGCTGCCAATACCATACACTTCCTTTACCCTTTTACTTATTATTAATTATTCTACTGCCACATGTGATATTCTTACCGTTGCCAATCAAACAGAAAATGATGCTTGGAAAGTCAACCAAGATGATATGCTTCTCTCTGTCAACTTAAAGTTTTTCACCAATAATACCAGTGTTATGTAAGCAATGCACCCTTCCCCCACAACAATAAGTAACTTATCTGCAGGTATTTTCTTGCAGCATTTATATACAACTAGCACTTTTGAAGGATTGATGAAACACCTTGATAACTGTAGATATCATACACTTATGGTGCTTGTTTATTACTTGCTTCTATCAGCACAGCACTTTCACTTTAATAGCTTAAAAGTACCTGAAACTTTGTCTTCCAGTAAGAACAGAACACAGTCAGGAAGATACAATTCTGTTGTCAGGCTCCGAACTCAGGATGAAAGAACAGATCTTCCCAGTTAAAAATAGTGTCCGTTTCTTAGGACTTGTTTTTGACAAAAAATTGACTTTTCTGGAGCATATCAGTCACATAAGAGTCCACTGTCTGAAGAATATCTTGAAGGTCCTATCTGCTATATCCTGGGGAGCAGACAGGACAATCCTACTACGTTTACATCACCTTCTCATTCGGTCTAAGCTAGATTATGGTGCCCCTGTCTATGACTCGGCAAGACCTAGTGCCCTGAGATGGCTCAACCCGGTACATCACTGCACACTCCATTTAGCCCTTGGAGCTTTCTGCACCTCACCTGTGCAGAGCCTGTATGCTGAAGCCCAAGAACCTCCTCTACAAATCAGAAGACAAAATCAATTACTTTCTTATGCAGCTGGAAAAAAATCCTTACCAGGTCACTCCCTACAGAAAACTCCTTTTTGCATCTGAATGGGAACAACATTATCAACAAGCATGAGATTAAAAAACCTTCTTCTTAGTAGAGAGCTTAACTTGGATAATATAACTCCGCTGAAGAAGCAGTCTACACCACCATGGATAATCAGACAGCCTTTATGTGACTTCTCCTTCCACCTTTGGAGCAAACAAACCCTTTCTCATATAAACCATCAACAGCTGCATGCTGCTTATAAGGCACAATTTTCAGATCATTGCTTTCTATATACAGATGGATCCAAAACTGATTCACATTGGCCCAAAAGACTGCAGCATTTATATTGCAGAACTGCAAGCTGTTATGTTAGCTCTAAACCAAATTGACCATTCAAGTTTCAAAAACAGCTAATTTTCACTGACTCCCATAGTTCCATGAAGGCAATACAAAATATCAATTCTAACAAACATGCACTACAACAGCAAATTCAATACAGAATATCAAAACGCCTTGAACAACATCGTAACGTTAGATTTTGCTGGATCCCAAGTCATGTTGGAATACATGGTAACGAGCAAGCAGGCAGAGCTGCTAAAGAAGCCAACAACAACATTTCTGCATTGGAATACAGCAGGCCCACGTTATAACTTGGTTCGCTTTACACTGATTCGCTATAACGCTGTTCTTATATTATAACCCATATCTGACTATAACGCTGTCACAGATCACTATAACGCTCTTTTACAGATTACATTTTTGGCATATTTAATGAAATTGTTTCATTTGATAGAGTCGATAGCTTGAAAATGAAAGTAAAAATACGGTTAAAACGTTTTCCACACCGACTTGAGAAATTTTCCCACGCTCAGTGAAATTCTCTCGCACACTAATTTAATTGCAGTACAGTGACTTGTTACGTAGTTCCGAGATCAACATTTTAAAAAATGATCAAGTATATTGCTTGTAATATTTGCGTTATATGCATTTATCCGAAGTCTAGTCATCACTCAGTACAGTATTAGACATCGTGCATAATGGACAGTTTACTTGAACATTGTATCATAATTGATGCATTTTCAAAGAGTTAATAATGGCCAATAAGAATGAAAAAGCAACAACGTCTGGGCGCAGTACAAAGACTATAAAAGTAAGAAAAATACTACTGAATTTGAAAATTAAATTAGATGTTTTGAAGCGAATCGATTCAGGTCAAAGACAAGCGGATGTGTGCCGTAATTTAGGATTTGCAAGTTTAACTGTAAGAAGAATTATAAAAAAATAAAGAATTAATTTTAGCAGCGGGAAAGATAGTGTTCAACTGCAAGCAATTAGGACTAGGCCGGCTATTAGGATTTAAATGGAAACACTAACTAATTTTATTGAAGATAATATCGAATGCAGAATTCAGTTAAGTCAAATATTATAAATAATAAAAAAGAAAGAGAGAGAGAGAGAGAGAGAGAGAGAGAGAGAGAGAAAGATTAGCCTATATGATGATCTGAAGAAAACTCACCAAAAAAAAAAAAAAAATGGAACCATTTAAAACTAGTAAGGGCTGGTTGAATAGATTTAAAATCCAGGGAGAAGCCGCAAGTGCAGATCAAGGAGCCGAAACTTTCAAAAAAGAACTTGTTAAAATTATTGAAGAGGAGTATTGTGTGTTAAACTTCTCAACAAGTTTATAACATAGGTGAAGCAGGACTTTTAAATAAATAAATAAATTTTCTGTTTATACTCCGGGACGACCAAATGGTCAGAGGAGTTCACAAGATAGACAGAATACAAGAAACAGCACTGTATTCGGCAGTCACGGGCTTGAACCCCAGTCACTCAAGGCACGTGTACTTATGCACCCGCACACCTGACCACTAGGCTACGGCGGCCATTTTTGTGTGGAAACGAATGCCTAAAAGAAGTTTCATATTGAAAGAAGGAAAAAACATGTCAGGTTTTAAAACGGCTAAGGGTCGATTGACTTTATTGTTGGGTGGTAACGCTGTGGGGGATTTAAAATTAATAC
Source organism: Mastigoproctus giganteus (assembly GCF_048544385.1). Classification (NCBI taxonomy): domain Eukaryota; kingdom Metazoa; phylum Arthropoda; class Arachnida; order Uropygi; family Thelyphonidae; genus Mastigoproctus; species Mastigoproctus giganteus. Next base: position 173,220,662 of record NC_143575.1, on the reverse strand, counting down.
CCCTTTTAGTTTATTTGGAAGAAGGCCAAAGTTCAACCCAAAATCGACACATTTTTCATGATTAAATTCATCAATTAAATTAAATCAATTAAAATCAATTAAATTCATTATTTTAATTGGAATTTTAAGTTTAATTTTGATACGTAAGTAGTTACCACATAATATATGTATATAACAAAAGTTATATACATATGTAATGCAGAATATTTTATATGTACAAATATTTGAATATTAAATATTTTGACCAACATTTGTGCATCTTTTCACTACCGTTTATTATTGAATAGGAAATATCCTATGGCACCGACCGCAACTCACAAATACATATGTTACCTTATGGGAATGCGGCACTCGCTTAGCGCGGATTCACTTAGCGCTCTGCTTTTCTGGAACGAATTATCAGCGTTAAGCGGGGGTCACCTGTATATCCCTTTTTCAGACTACAAACAAGTTATTCATCACTGTAGGATACATCACTGGCAACAGCAATGGCAATTACTAACCACTAACAAATTGCATCAGATTAAAAAATTACTCCAATCATGGAAATTCAGCATACAGAAAAATAGACACGATGAAGTGATACTTGCAAGGTTAAGAATAGGACGCACGCATTTCAGCCACTCTTATCTTTTGTGAGGAGAGGATCCCCCTTCATGTCCTATCTGTCACACACAACAAACAGTAGAACATGTACTGATTACTTGTCGAGCTTTTGCAGATGAATGCTGAAACTGCTTCATAGAGTTAAACAAACATCACTCCCTCACTTTCGAAACCATACTGTAAGATAGGAAAAATATAGCAAATGTTTTTCAGTTCCTCAAGGAAATAAATTACTATAATCAAATATGAAACTAAATATTATCTCTGAAGCAAGCTATAGTTACTCTGTGACTCTTAGAAACTATTAGTAGCAAAATACAAATTAGAACAAAACCGTTGTATAAAATCTTACAGGCGAATTTTAGCCGCAGTAGCTCTTGGGCCAAGAATTCTTAAATCAATCGATCTGTTGTCAGGAAATGGCATGCACTTCAAACTGAAAATAATTCTTTTTTTTTTTTTTTTTTTTCATATACCCCTTTATTTTAATGCCTTTACAAGGAGTAGTATAGTTAGTGTCATGTCCATCGCAATACTTTGTCATATTTTAAAACCACAAGCAAGTGCACTAATATATTTTAATGTATAAATGGAAAACAGAAATTAAATATCTGTGCAGTTATTTTTGTTGTTGATTTCCTTGCTGTCTGAAATCTTTGCAATACATTTCTTAAAGCATTAATATCTGTAGAAAGCCTTCATGCACAAAGAGCTGTTTACCTTTTGGTTCATTCTGCCTGTTAGCCCTGCAGGAATTGTTACTTTATTGATATTCCATCTTTCAGTACACTTACACTTTCATAGAGTGCTTGTAAAATTATCCAGAATATTTTAATTGCTCCAGATCATTTCTGTTGAACATATTTTATTCATTATTCCAATATTTCGCTATCACAATTATAACTTGAATTGTAAGAGCACAGGAATTCTTTTGTTTGTTTGTTTGTTTTTTAATTCACATTTTTTTCTTTTTTGTTGAATGATGATTAATAGCAGTTTTGATACAAGATGGTTTCAGTGTTAGTTTAACATAGAATGTATTGTTCACAAAGATGGTAACAGTACTACTTAGCACATACATGTATAGGTTAAGTCCTGATAAATAGGTGCAAGATTGGTGCTTCCATATTCCCAGTGGCAATTAAGTGTGGACTTTGCATAATTCAACATTCAAAAGAAATCTAGTGTCAACATTTAGTACTAATATTGGCCATACAATGCAAGAAAGACACTCTTTACTGCACCATCCAAAAAAAAAAAAAAAAAAAGCCTCTGTATTTCACTCCTCTCATAGGAAATGATCCATGAAGGCAACTTTTTTCAATGATTTAGAGCCATTAATCCTCAAAATGGGAGGGAAATTGGGAGGAGGAAGAAGAATGAGAGGAAAGCTGAGGAGGTGGGTGGATGGCATAGAGAATGACCTACAACAGTTTAGGGTGAGATGATGGAGAACAGTGACCAGGGAGAGAGAGAGACAGCTGGAGAAAAATCATTCTACAAGGACCATAGTGCCGTGGAGTAAGTAAGTAATCCTCAAACTACAGAAAGTATACCTGATATATAGAAGCTGAAGGATATGATGTACAAGGGGAATTTGAAAAATTCATTTCTATCCTACTTATAGTGAATATGATTATGCAGTATTTTTCAGCAGGTAGTACATATTCTTGTACGTCACTGTACCAAATCTTAATTTAATAGATCTAATCTGGTTTTTTTTTTTTGTTTTTTTTTTGGCAGAGAATTTTGTGAACCAAGTAGTATCTGTATGTATCTGTTTCTTGGTGGCACTTAGAATTACATTTCAACTCCACTGAGCTAAGGAGTAGGAAATTTTTGAAATAAAGAAAAAAGAACTACCGATGGTGATAAAATACCTGTCTTTGAAAGGAATGTCCCCACAGGAAGTTCATGCCGATATGTTGCAGTTATTGGGGGAATATGCTCCTGAATATTCCATGGTTGCAAAGTGGCACAAAGAATTTCATTGTGACAGGAAATTGTGTGATAATGCAGATCATTCTGGACAACTCTCCACATTCACCATTGAGGAAAACATCAACCGTGCGTGTGATCTAGTGATGCAAGACACAATCAAATGGCTGTTAGTTGTATATCGAATTTAATAGATCTCATTAGGCATTTCGATTGGCAGTGTCAATTCAATCCTGATGAAATCTCCTAAGATGAAAAAGGTCAGTGCCTGATGGGACTCATGAATGCTGATAGATAAGCAAACAGCATGCTGCAAATGAATGTTCATCACCAACTTAAACGTGCTTTGTGAGGATCCACAAAATTTCTGGTCCCAGATTGTTACAATGGATGAAACATGGGTTCATCACTTTCACCCAGAGAGATTAAAAAACAAAGTCTAATGTGAAAGCATCCATGTTTTACACCTCCCAAAAAGTTCATGTTGCTCTGTCAGCTGGAAGGTGATGCATCAATTTTTTTAGGAAGGTGGAAGGCATCGTCATGATTGACTAGCTGAAAACTTGTGCGGTTGCTTTAGTACACCACTGTGACTGGTGTACAACAGCAACCTCATAAGGCAACTTTGTGAAGTCATCAAGTAAAAGTGGCATAGAAAACTGTGAAAAGGTGTCTTGCTCCTTCATGAGAATGCACTCAGTCTCACATCCCAGATTGCGATGACCACCACACAGATTTCAGTATCTTTAGTATCCATCCTATTCTGTAGACATTGCCCTTAGTGACTTTTATTTGTTCTCCAAGCTGAAGGATAACATCATGGGAAGAGATATACCTTTGGCTCTGAGATGGTTGCAGCTGTAGGTGCATAGTTGGAGGGCCAAGACAAAGTTTTTTTGGTTTTTTTTTTCCAGTGGGATCGAGGGACTAGAACATCAGCGGGAGAAGTGCATTGCAGTGGCGGGGACTATGTCGAAAAATAAAATGGGAATAATAATGGTATGGCTTTTCTGTATGTGTTAGAATCTGGACTTTTTGAACCACCCTCGTATAATGCAGGCATCACTATCTCTATACATGAGCACACTACAGCACCCAGTCAACTATCATATCAGAGATTTTTTGTCTCCTTATCAGTGGGTGACTAGATATATAGACTAGATAGACTTATAAATCTTAATCAGGTTTCACCCAATCCCACCAAGGCTCCTAGTTACCAAGCTCTGTAGACCACGTATTCACATATTTGAAATCACTCCCAAATGGACACCCTTTTTTCCAAATGGAATTGCAACCTCCCTATCTCTATAAGCAATTACTTGCTGAATCATCAGTAGGACACCACAAAACTCATAACCTGTCTACCCGTATCCCTCCCTCCAAAATCTTTTCTTCTTCTACTACTGTTTTGAATTCAGTGTCTCCAGGTGTACAAGTTGTTCTGTGGTTACCTTGTATTTTGAGCATTAAAACCATACCTCACTTTTTGCCTGATATTCCTTTCACCAATGTCATTTTAAGAAAATCAGAAACAGATGCAGTCCCAGCAACAATCCTTCCCTGAGGAACCCCAATTCTAAACCTCATCCATTCCGAGTAATAATCATTCAATATATAGTCATTAATTTGATATCATATTTTTTTAAATATGGTGTATTTTATTTTAAATCTATTTCAAAGTTGCTACTACTCCCAGTTTCAGTTTTTCTGTCATGATAGTCATGCAGCTCAGTGTATACGAGCACTACATTAACGCAAACATTACATTTTTTATTATGTGTAGTTGTTCATACCTACTAAAGACAGAGTATCCATATTTTTAGATATTATTTGCTGTTTAATACTTGTAATCCATATAAAAAAGGGTGACATTTCTCTTTTTAACACTGAAAAAGAGAAATATCAAATACTTATTCAGTAAACTTGGTAACTTAGTGTAAACTGCTTATGCAAAATTGAATATTTTGTCAAATTATTTTCATTTCAGAAATTGATGTGTTCCAACAGTTGGGAGATTGATTTTAAGTTGTGTCACAACATATTATTGGTGAAACAAAGTTGCCATACAATTGTACTACAGTGGTTAAATTTTTTTTTGGCCCAAAGTGTGTGAAGGATACATAGAAAACGATATTTTAAATGCAAATGAGAGTGGACTTTTTAATTTAACTTGTGACAAAACATTAAAATTCAAAGGTGAAAAGTCTGTAGGTGGTAAACTATCAAGATCGTATCATAGTCCTCATTTGTGTTAATTTGAATCTCACAAAATGTTTGTGATGGGAAAATCTAAAAATCTGTGATGTTTCAAAAATGTTAAGAAGATACCTGTTTGATATAGCATAAGTAGAAAATCTGGGATGACAACCTTATTTTGAATATGAGCTGTTTCATTGGGATTATGTGTTACAGAGACATGATTGAAAAATTCTCCAAAAGAATAGTTATGCAGTACACAGAGTGGGCAAAAACAGGCATTTTAAAAGCATGAAACTTGTATTTATCATATCCATGTAACAAAGTGTAATACGAAGTTTCAAATCTCATTTGCAAAAATTGATTTTGCCTAAAGTGATTACTTGTCTTGAAATAGAGAAAGGTTGCACATTAACATTAGTGGATTCTGTAGAAAATGTTAAAAGCATTACAGGTGCTCTCTTCAGAAAAAAAAATGGAAGAATGAAAAGCATCTCTTTAGAAAAAAAAAATTAAAGAATGAAAAGCATTACAAATGGTCTTCTCAGATAGTCCATCTCACTTTTCATCATGCGGGATTTAGTACAGACATTACTAAGACTGATTATGCTGAAACTGATACTAATAAGGAAAGCTTACTTTTATTAGAACAGATTTACAAAACAAATCACGCAGGGTTAAATCGGTGACTTAGATGCTTATGCTACAGCTGATGCATAATCATTTCACTTCAACCATAATCACTTCACAAACTTTAACAGATGATAACAATGCCGATGAAATGAAGTATCAAATGGGTGAGAAAAATGGAGATAAAGAAGATGTAGAACCAATTGTTTTGACTATTAATGAAGTACTTCAAGCAACTAAGCTTTTGGATTGTTTTTATAAAAACAAATAGCGAATCATTTTATAGTTTCCAAAAATTTAACATAATTTGGAAAAAATGCTTTTGATTGAAAAACAACAACAAAAAATCAGATTATTTCTGTTTTATAATACAGTATTATTGAATGTGCAGCGTTCTGTACAAGTGATGCTGTATATACATAAATTTTGTGTTTTAATTTGTGTATAGTAAATAGTGTATGCAGTGTTCATGAGAGTGAAACATTAATTAAACTGAAGTCATAACTATGTGCAGTATATATGCGTTTTATATTTTAAATTAAAATTTATTATTAAATTTGTACTAATTTTAATGTAATTTTAAAAATGTCAACCTCTGTTATATCTTTACTTAGTTATAATTTCAAGAATACTGTTGTCCCCTAGGTGATGCTATACCTGAGTTTGAATGTAGTTGTGTGTAATATTTTCTTTTTAACAGATCAGATATGTAATATCTGATCTGTAATATGTAATATTTTCAGCCCATCTACTAGTTGCATCAAGTCCCAAAGTGAGACCAGGGTGGCAAAAGCTGAATCCTCTGCCAAGAACCAAACTAATACTGCAGTAATGGACATAGATGACACAACACAAGAAGAACCTATATTAGAAATTTATATTGAAGAAGATATGGACACTGGACGTCCTAAGTTTCCAAAAAAAAAAGATTGTCATAAAACTACTGCCTCTACAAAGCAACCAGCTCATCCTACCACTAAGACTAAATAATGCAGTGCATTTTAAAATGGAATTGTCAAAGACTACATACAAATACAGATGAGCTCTATGACCTAATACAAGAGCTTAATCCTGCAAGCATTTGCTTACAGGAAACTTTTTTAACTCCACAAGTGACACACTCAGTGAAAAAATATACTTTGTGCAGATGTGACAGGAATGCAGCAACTGCAGCACATGGAGGTGTAGCGGTTGTAGTATCCATTAGTACTCCAGCTAGTCAAATCCCCTTGCAAACTAATTTAGAAGTTGTTGCTGTACACACAGAACTTGGAATAATTTTATCACTTGTTTCTATTTATCTTCCACTGAATCAAACATTTATACTCAGAGACTTTGATGAGCTCCTTGCCCAGACACCACCTCTTATTTTTTTGATGGGTGACTATAATGGACACCACCCTTTGTGGAGAAGTCTACATATGGATAAAAGAGGGCAGCTATTAGAAACATTACTGGATACACACAATCTAACTCTGCTGAACACAGGTGCACATACTCATGTGCATTTTCCCACCGGAAATACTTCTGCCATAGATCTATCTATCTGCTCCCTTGCTATGTACCCAAGTATACATTGGGCAATATTGGAAAATCTACATAATAGTGATCATCTCCCAATTACTTGCAAATTTCAGACTATCTCCAACTTTCCAGAAATTCGTAAAAGATGGAAATTCTCAAAGGCAAACTGAATAACATTTTCCTTAAGTACTACTTTACATAAACACTTCATTCAGAATCAATCAATAGATGAAGCTACTGACGATATCACAAAACAGATACTAGCAGCAGCTGATAAAGCTATTCCTCAGTCATCCACACAGGTGCAAAAACTGCTGGTGTGATTAAGAACGTAACAGAGCAAAAAAAGAAAAGAATCAAGCTTGGAATATTTTCCACAAGCATATCACTACTATTAATCTTATAAACTATAAGCAAAAGAAATAAGAAGAAAGGCCAAACAAGATTCATGGATACAGTTCACTTCCACTATCAAAAAAACACACACAAATACTAGATTAATCTGGAGGAAAATACAACTTCTGAATGGTAAATATCCATTGTCATAATCTCCAATATTGATCTGTAATGGACAGGAACTATCTTCCCGCAAAGACATAGCTAATGCTTTTGCTAAATTTACAGCAGCAAATTCATATGATGTTCCATTCCAGAAAATTAAAGAGGCAGCAGAAAGGCAGAAGTTAAATTTCCACACTTGTCTCTCTCTTCCATATAATCAGCCTTTTACAATATCCGAGTTAAAGGAATCTCTTAACAGAGCACCAAATAGTGCAGATGGTCCTGATGGTTTATTTTATATATTATGCTGAAACACTTGAATGACACAGCTTTACAAACTCTACTAATATTCTTTAACAGAATTTTTCGGGAAAATGCTTATCCTTGCTCTTGGAGATATTCACTTGTATTAGCCGTCCCTAAACCAGGAAAAGATCTCTCTAATCTGGTTAACTATCATCCAATTTCCTTAACTAGTTGTTTAAGGAAAACACTGGAAAAATTGGTTCTCAAACACCCCACCTGGTTTTTAGAGTTACGATCCTGCATAATCAGTGTGACTTTCGGCAAAATAGATCTTCATTTGATATGATGACTAAAGCAGAATCAAACATCAGAAATGCTTTTGTCAGAAATGACCACCTAGTTATGGTAACTTTGGATTTAGAAAAAGAAAAATCTCCAGAGCAGAACCTTTTAGGTTCGTTATCTAAATGTGCTTTCTAAAATCCATATACAGGAGGAAGGCATCCCTCAGGGATCTATTTTGAGTCCTACTCTATTTTTAATAAAAATAAACAACATTATCTGTGATATTCCAAGAACAGTTGATTATATCACTATGCAGACGACCTCATAATCTTGTGCCATGGGGAAAATTATGAATTCTATCAAGAGACAGCTTCAGATCTCAATTAACAAAATAGAGCCATGGATGTCTCACAGTGGCTACCACTTATCAGCACAAAAATCCAACTGCATTCATTTCTGTAAAAAATGAAAGATCCACCCTGAGCCTGAATTAAAACTTAAAAAATTTCACCATACCTCTTTCCAATAGTATCAGATTTCTTGGTCTAAGCCTGGACAATAAATTAAACTTCATATAACACACCACATATCTGAGAACCATTTGCTTAAAAAACCTCAGAGTTCTATCTTCGTTAATGTGGGGGTGCTGACCGATACACTCTGCTTTGATTATATATGGTTTTAATTAGATCTTGCTTGGATTACAGAGCTGCAATCTAATACTTGGTCAGGAAAAGTGCACTACTTCAGCTATACACTATCCATCACAGTGCTTTAAGCATTGCTTTAGGTGCATTCAGAACATTCCCTGTACATAGTCTATATATAGAGGCATACGAACCTCCACTCCATCTTCAGAGGAAAATGTTGCTACTCAACTATTCAGCAAAAATACAGTCTTTCCTTTCATCCTACCTGGCCATACTTATTTGAGCCCCACTGGACCACCTTTTATGACAACAAACCTAACAAAAACAAGCCAATTGGAATAAGGCTACTACAGTTAATAGAATGCTGGAACTTACATATAGATAATATCTTTCAGGAAACAAACACGTATGAACTTCCATGTCTGTGATCTCTCTTTCAATAATGGGGAAAAAACAAACAACAGATCTAACCATCAGGAAACTCCATGCTGCACATGTAGCTAAAAATTCTCAGTGTTTTCGCATATATACCGATGGCTCAAAAACAAATACAACAGTAGGTGCAGTGACAGTTTCTACTATCTTTTCTAGTTCTGTGTCCCTTCCGAAGGAATGCAGTGTCTATACTGCCGAACTTTTTGCAATAAAGATAGCTGTAGATCACATAACTGATCTGTCCTGTAAGCAATCAATGATCTATTCTGGCTCTGATTGCAATAACAGCATTAAAAAATTCATCCAAGCCAATCCACCCTGTGTTGAAGAAAATCAGATCACAGATAATTGCATTACATGCTGCTAACCAGTCAGTCACTTTCTGTTGGATACTAGATCATTATTATTATTATTATTATTATTATTATTAGCTATATGGTGCAAGGAAGCCTGAGGCTTATGCCGCACCAGCCAAAAAAAAAAATTCCCCGAGTTACCCTGAGAGAGAGAGAGAGAGAGAGAGAGAGAGAGAACTAGAAGGGAATCACCAAGAAAGAGAAGAATGATGATATCCAGCTCAAGACCCTGGGTGTGCCAAGCCCATACTCACCAGATGTGAGCCCCTGAGGATATGTAGGCTTCAAAGGAAAGGAACCTGAAAATCAAGCCGCTACACATCTGACCACCACAGGCTCTCCTAACTGCCAAGTGCCATATACAGACTACAAATCAGTCATAAAAAAACATGTGTAAAGAATAATGGTTGCAGATCTGGCAAGCTATTGCCAAACAGGAACCTCAGTTGTGGGCATCGAGCATGAGATCAAATAGGTAAGAGGAGGTGATCCTGGCTAGGTCGCATATTGGGCACATGCATCTAACCCATATTTATCTGCTCGTAGCGGAAGGTCTGCCTATTTGTATATATTGTCAGGCTTTACTTACGGTGAAGCATATTCTACTAAATTGTAACCATAATATTAATGTTCAAAACAATTTTCACATCTGCAAGAACTTTTAACATTATCTCATCTGATTGGAGACAATGCAAATATAGCTAATATTTTTGCATTCTTGAAGCAGACACAATTATTTAGCAGATTTTAACATTTCAGCTGCACTACTAAATAGAATCAAGCACCATATGGCCTTAGCAGCCTTTGTGCCATTAAACAACACGTAATAAACAACAATGCACTTATTTTAACATGCAGCTTGTGTACATCAAGCCATATGACTAGTTTTAACAGCAAAAACAAATCTCTGATTAAATTAACATGTTATTCACAAACATTTACTACAAAGAAATTAAAAGATAACAATTTAAATGCGAATTGAAAAAATCCTGTACACTTTTAAAGAGTATATTGACTACTGAAGTCCTCTTGATTATCAATATCTTGAATGGATACTTCTGTTCCAGATAAAAATAGAATGTTAATGAATTCTGAACAGAATCGCAATGTTAGATTCTCTGCATCAAACTTAATGGTATGTATGACTTCCATAATGATATAATTACAGTAAGTCATCATTCCTTTATATTTGTCCTCCCTACTTCTTCAAACCCACTTAAATCAAAAATAACAAATTTTGAGCCCCTAAATTTATATTAGCCAGGTTTTATTGTAATTATAAGCCTTGGAATCTGGTCATGTAGTCATTCATAAACTGTACCTGTAATCCCAATGTGGTCCAACTGAAGGGTATCATCTTGGGAAGAGATACACTGAGGTGATTGCAACTGTAGGTGTATGGTTGGAGAGCCGAGACAAAGATTTTTTTTCCAGTGGGATCGAGACACTAGAGCAGGGGTTGGCAACCTGTGGCTCATGAGCTGCATGCTGCTCTTTGAACATGTAACTGTGGCTCTTTAACTTTTAGCCCACACATACGACAAGTGCAGCAATGTAAATATAGCATTAGTTTCAGCACAAGCCGCAAACACTTCTCAGTTTATTTTGCCTACACTTCATGAACAGAGCACACAAACTGCAGGGTGTCGAAGGTTAATTGTTGCAGCAGTGGCAAGTATAAAATAGTTAAAACAGGAACAAAATAATATAAGTGTATGTGTAGTGTTTGTGAGAGGTACGTGAATTCATATTATAAATCATTGGACTTTTTAAATAAGTGATGTGGAATTTATTAAACTTGCTATTTTATATCATGGTATTATTAAAATTGCTATCATTTTTAAAATGTCAACTCAAAAGAGAAAGATTGAGCAAGAAAACCGGGAATTTAAGAAGGAATGGATTGAGTCATATGCATTTGTGGAAAATTCTACAGGACTTTGCAGAGACAAAAGGCTGCTCTTGCAATTCTACACAAATGGACAGCGATAGATGAGTTGAAAGAGCAAGACAAAATTGTGTTCGATGCATGGATTAGCTTACCCGACATGTATATAAATTTTAAAATATTTGTGTTTGGACTTCTCAGTTTTTGGTTCGACTTATTTCTGCGAGCAAATATTTTCGAACATGAACTATATTAAAAATAAATGAAGAAACCATCTGAACAATGCGAGTCTCACAGCATGTTTAAAGATGAAAATTATGGCATACTTGCCTGATGTTGAGACTCGTTAAAGAAGTTCAGCAGCAAAAGTCACATTAATTCATACCTAATTGGATGTTTGTTACGGTTTTTCAGTATTAATAAATAATATTTCAAAATATATATTTTTAATAAAACATCTTCCCACTCTCATTTCTTAAAAAACTCCCCTCCTCCTTCCAGCTTGAGCTGAGGTGTGGCTCTTTGGATTCTTTTTTTTTTTTTTTTAATTAGATCAAAAATGGCTCTTCACTCAATAAAGGTTGCCAACCCCTGTACTAAAGCATCAGTGGGAGAAGTGCATTGCAGTGGCAGGGACTGTATCGAAAAATAAAAAGGTATGGCAATCTTTCATGTGGGACCTAGTCATATTCTTTGCTCAAGTCAAACAGTGCCAAAATTATTTTCTGCATCAAACTTTTGGGTGAAAATTTTATGTTAGTTTATTAGGTTGGTTAAACAAGATTTTTCCTGTAAGCAAGTCATTGCACATCTATTCTGCAACTATCCTTTTCCAATTTAAATTTCTTTGTCATGCATGTTTTCCAAGAAAGAGTAAGGTTACTGTTAGCATTTAGTTTACTCACCCCATTTAAAGTCTTAAACACTGCAATTAGGTCTCTTAGCAGATGACTAAAGTCCAGATACTGCAATTTACAGAAATCAAGTCTTCTTGTTGTTCTTCTCTACATCCTTCCAAAAATGAGGTTTTGAAACCTGTATGCAATACTTGAGATGTGGCCTAATCATTGCTTTATCCAATGGGATAATCACCATTTCCTGTCTCTGCTGGCAGAATTCCTGTATATTGTTGACAGAATCCCCTACAATCTGTCTTAGAAGCCTGTCTGCTCAGAGAACTTAATGTAAGACTCCAATTATCCTCTGTTCATTTCACCACTACCTGAAGTGTGGTACACCCAATTGGTATGTTATTCTTGAATTACTGTTATCCGAATGAAACACCTTGTATTTATTGATGTTAAACCTCAGTTGCTGCTTTTCAATTTAAATTCATGTTAATGATTATTCAATTTCAATTTGTGTGCTTAATTTATTCAGGTCTTGTTGGAATAGTGCACCCTGATTACTGTTCACATTAACCACTCTGCTAGCTAACTTTTGTATCACCAGCAAACCTTGGTCATTAAACTTGATATACCTTTGTTGATATCATTAATATATATTGAAAACAGTAAGAGAGCTAATGCAAAACTCTGTGGATCTCAGTCACTGCCTACATGGACTAACCATTCTTTTTCTTTTCATCCCTTTATCCTTAGCAGTAAATTATCCACAATGCCATACTGCTAAAGTTTGTACAGCAGTTGTTCATGTGGAAGAGTATCAAAAGCTTTACTGAAATCCTAGTATATTATGTCAAAATATTTTTGTATCCAATTCTTTTGTAACTACTGTTTTGTATCTAATCATATTGGTTAAACAGGACCTCTCCTTAATAAATCCATTCTGTGGTTAAGCACTGATTCCATTATTTTTTGTGTCACAAAAGTCAGGCTTACTGGTCTCTAATTACTCACTTTGCCCTTTAATTCCCCATTGTGAATAGGAGAGACATTCATATTTAAGTTTGAAGTAACTAAGAGGCTAATGAATCATTTGGGGATCATTATGGAGGAAATTTATAAGAATAGTGGGTAGTCTGTAATTATAGTGACATATAAAGTTAAGTATTCCCCTATATACAAAGTTGTAGGATGCTTTAAAAGGTAAATGTATCCCTTCAGAATGAATCTAAGGTTCGAGGTTGATCCTATACCAATGATGCTTAACCATTTTTGGCTTGCGCCAAAAATAGACTGAAACAGAAATACTTGATATTATGAAATATATTGATATTATGAAAAAGTAACGATACATGAAAGTTTCTATTGAGAACTTTGCTTACTACATGATTTTATGCACAGTTACACTTATGGTTTTCACTCCTAAATATAGCTGACAGACCATAAAAGAAATTAGTATCCTCAAATGAAAAATACTTTTATAGTATATATTATTTGTTGAAGAAGGTATATAGTATATACCTTCTAGCCAGGTGGGCAGGAGTGGCAGTGCGTAGTACACACTTCTTGATTAGACCTGGGTTCGAGCCCGTGACCACCAAATACTGAGGATGCAGAAAGGTCAGGGAATGACCACCGCATATCCTTGGAGCAATATGGCCTTAGTTGCTAATGCTCCTTAGTTGCTAATAACAACAACAGCTGAAGTTATAAACTCATTTGCAACTTGTCTTTAGAATGGAATCCCACAACTGATCTGAAAAGTCAACATAAACTGCAATTTTATTAGCTTAATAGAACATGTATTTGTACAGGAAAATCTCTCTCCACTTCTGGCTAACAATCAATTGGTCCATTTAATTGCAAATATTCATTGGAGTCTGTTTTCCCCCCTCTCCCCCTTTTGAAATTTAATTGTTGAGTTTCATGTAATGCCTTTCAGAGAACATATACTTTGGCATTTTTAATTTACGTATTGTTATTTAGATACTGCTCTTAAATTTTGTAAAAAAATTTATCCTGACTTATCGATAAACATATTATTTAAAACTTGCCACAATGGGTAGGAGAGGAAAGACCTAACTTTGAAATAGAGCAGTTTATGCATCATTATTCAACTCCAAAGTCTCTGATATCCTGTAAGATTATCTTAATCTTTTGTGTAAATTTGTAAACTAAATGGTATAAAAAATAGCCAAAACCCAGCTGGGTTTTGGCTATTTCTTATACCATTTGGTTTTAGCAGGTAATTGTTCTGTTACCTTCTAGAACTTGCTTTTAAGTCCTAAAACTTGCCTTTAAAGCTGTAATATGGCAATGCTTCTTGCTATGTGAACCAATGTAATCTCATGTCTAACCAGGCAAGACATTGTGCCAGTGTTTTATGTTTCTTTATTTATATTCTTAATGTGCATTAAACTGATTACATGATTTGATTTCTATATGAAAGCCCGAAATATGTTAATGATTATTCAATTTCAATAAAGGCTGTGAAAAGTTTGGAAAATGCTGATAAATGTCCCAAAGAAATTGAATCTTGGATAAATAGTATAGGGAATCTTCATCGCTCTAAACCACCACCAACAGTGCATTATGCAAGGTAGGTTGATTTTTAAATTGATCTCTTACTATATATATATATATATATTTTTTTTTTTTTTTTTTTTTTTTAACTGATATACTCATAATACAAATGAAAAAATTTTGTCACCATAAAATGTAGAATTAAAATTACAAATCATAGAAACATTTCCAATTATTTAGCTGTTTAATTCATTGTATTTATTATCTAGTTAGGTCTAAAATTACATTACAGATATGGACAGTAAATCATATCAAAAACCTTCAAATCAAATTTTGCATTTTCAGAGTTCTGAAAATTCATGTAACTTAGTTACTCTGCATCGTGTAGTAACTCTTAAGTTTCCCAGTGTTATTAAAGTGTCTGTTAATGTCAGGTGTCCATTAAAATCAAAAGAAATGCATATGGTTGCCAAAGTTGCTAGAATGCTATAAATTGGACTTGGTATCCTGAATCAGTGCTGTTCCAAGTGATAAATTCCAATTTTTTTAGGGTGCATTAAACTGATTTGAAATTTGATCACCTTGGGCAAACAAGATGTAGTTAGCTTCCTGTTCAATTTTTTTTTTTTTTTTTTTTTAAGGAAAAATAAACTCAAAAGTTGAAAAACAAGAAGCAAAATTTAAAAAATTGAAATTGTATTGGTAGAAGATGTTGATTCAGACAGTAAAAGCTTTTAGTAGCTAAAACTGGAATTCTTGGTGCTTTGTGCATTTTAATTCTGGTAAAAATATTAATTTATTTAAATGTTCAAGATGATGCTCCCAGGCAGTCAAATTGCCAACATTTCTCTTTTTTGAGTGATACGGTTGCTATTACAGTTGTTGTTATTTGGTTTTTAGGAGCATTAGCAACTAAGGCCATATTGCTCCGGGAATATGCGGTGGTCTTTCCCTGACTTTTCCGCATCCTCCGTATTTGGTAGTCATGGGCTCGAACCCCAGTCTAATCAAGAAGCGTATGCTACGCACTGCTGCTCCTGCCTACCTGGCTATGGAGGCGCCAGCGCTATTATAGTAGTAGGCCACCTCTTAATACATACCACAGTAAGAGTATTTATTATTGATGTTTTTTGTAGTGGGACTGTATCATTTCTGGAGGGAGGGAGGGAGGGAGATTATCAGATTCAGAAATGCTTAGTTTTTACATTATTTCGTGTTACCTGTGAGAGTATAGTGTTATGCCACTTGTCACACATTTCGACTCATCTGATTTTGAATCCCATTTCAGACTGGAAAAATTCTTAAAGACAGAGAAGTGGGGAGAATTGCCTTATACCCTTTGCCAAGAAATTCTCAGGCAAAGGTACAGTAGCGTGATGTATGCTACACTGAAAAGCCTGGAATATAGACACTTGTGTAGACACAGTGCATTAGATGCAAATGCACTATATGAATCATAATAACAATAACATTATTTCTCAGTCCATCTCTATAAATGCCTTTTATATTACCATGCATTTATAAGGCTTATTTATAAATGTATCTGCTAAGTATTTAATTATAAAAAGGTCCTACAATTTTGAAGTTTTTTTTTTTTAGAGACATTATTTAGCCCTTAAATATTTATATTTAAGGACTAAATAATTTATAAATATTTATATATAACTAAATAAATATAAATATTTAAAAGTGAACTGTGTTTTATATAACACTGTAAACTTGTATTCAATATATGATCAAACTGTTTTTCTTGTGGTTTGTTGTTCTTTACAGAAATATGCCTGATATAGATAGTTTGATGCAGGAATGGCCACAAGAATTTGAAGATCTCTTGAAGACGGTGGGTGAATTAAATTATTATTATTATTAATTTATAAGTGTCTACAAAGCAGTTGTTAAGCTTATTAATATAAAAGAAAGAATACAGTAAAACCTCATAAATCCAGCATACTTGGGACCCAGCACATAATGGATTTTTGAAAGGTCCTGTTTACATATGTTCATACTTAAGTCATGTTCATAACCTAAGTATTCAGGAGTAATTCATTATTTTTTTTTAGATAATAAACTAGTTCTTATCCTTGTTAATAACCATGGAATGATAGTTAAACCAGGATGTTAATCAGTACTGCCAGATTGGTCCACTGGGTCCAATGTATTGCCTAAGAAATAGAGGTTGCGGGTTTGAATTCTGCCTAATGTGTGGGTTCAATGATCGTCCAGTATGCAACGGTTGCGTTATGCCCATGTGATATTGATTGCGTTGTTGCATCTTGCTGGTTAAAATACAAATTTTATGGTAGTGTTTGTCATTCTTGTGAGCGAAGAAGTACACAAATCTAGGTGGTAGATGACTTTCATCAACCGGTGAAATACCACCACTTTGCTTATTGGAGGCTTGAAGTGGCGAAACCCATGTTTAGTCTCTAGAGCAAAGTTTCCGGCATCCCCCTCCCTCCCATACTTCTCCTTCAACCCATGGACGGTACTAAGTACTATAGGTTTTGATACCTTTCGTGTTTGGGGTTTTCATAAAAAAAAAAAAAAAATGAAGTTTAATTTTACTGTATTGGCTTTAAGTTTCCTTGCATTTGCCACCAGCCAGAAAACGCTGAGGATTCCTCTACATCGTTTTAACTCTGTGAGAAAAAACATTACACAATGTTGGAACTGATTTAATTGTTTCAGCTCCAAAAAATCATCTTGTTGGTGCAGGCCCATTTCCTGAGCCACTCTCTAATTATTTAGATGCTCAATACTATGGACCAGTCACTCTTGGAACTCCTCCACAAAGCTTCAAAGTTGTATTTGATACAGGATCATCAAATTTGTGGGTTCCTTCCAAAAACTGCAAGTGGACAAATATTGCATGCTTGTTACATAATAAATATGACAGCTCAAAATCTAGCACTTACAAGAAGAATGGCACCGCTTTTGAAATAAAATATGGAAGTGGAAGCATGACAGGATATTTGAGTACTGATTATCTTGGCGTTGGAAATACATTGGTGAAAGACCAGACATGAAGCTGAAGCTGTATCAGAACCTGGGTTGACATTTGTGGCAGCAAAATTTGATGGTATTTTGGGTCTAGCTTTTGGCTCAATTTCAGTTGATAATGTGACACCTGTATTTCAAAACATGATTAATCAAAAGTTGGTAGATCGACCAGTGTTTTCTTTCTATCTCAACAGAGATCCAAATAGCATTAGCATTAGTAGAGGCATATGATGCAAGAAAGCAAGCTTATTCAGCATCAGCCAAAAAAAAAAAAAAAAAAACACCACTCCCATTTCACCCCTCCGTTCGCCCGAAATACCTGTCCAGTTGAGCCTTAAATTTGTTTAGGCTATCAACTTCAACAACAAGGGATGGAAGTCGGTTCCACCAACCAACCACCCGCTGGCCAAAGGCAAATTTCCGCACATCTATCCGACATCCGTCCTTCCTCAATTTGAATTTATGCCCTCTGAGGTGATTATTCTGAGCAAGATGAAGAATCCCATTGGCATTGAGCATGCTCAAACCATTCAAAGCCTTATACACCTCTATCAGATCACCTCGCCGGTGCCTAGTCTCCAGACTCTGTAATTTGCAAAACTTTAGCCTTTCTTCGTAAGAGCAACCTTGTTCCATTCACTAATCTTGTTGCCCTTCTCTGTACCCGTTCCAGCAGCTCTACATCCTTCTTGAAATGAGGCCTCCAGACCTGTATACAGTACTCAAGATGTGGCCTAACCATTGCCTTATACAAGGGAATAATCACCTCCTTATCCCTGCTAGAAAAATTCCTGTATATCATTGACAAGACACCATGAGCTACTCTTGCAGCTCGTCTGCACTGCTCAGAGAACTTCATACCTGCCTGCATAATTACCCCCAGGTCCTTTTCATTCTCCACCACTGTCAGTGTAGTACCGCAGAGTTGATACGTTGCTCTGGGGTTACTGTTTCCCATATGTAGTACTTTACATTTGTCAATGTTGAACTTCATTTGCCACCTCTCAGCCCATCTGTTCAACCTTTCCAGATCCTGTTGCAGCAGCATAGCATCAGTAGTGTCCTTAACAACCCTGCCAACCTTGTATTATCTGCAAACTTGGACATTGTTTGTTCAAATAGCACTCCTGGCGGAGAAATCATATTTGGCGGTAGTGATCCTGCACATTATAAAGGTAATTTCACATACCTTCCAGTGGACAGAAAGGGATATTGGCAATTTAAAATGGATGGAATATCTGTGAATGGTAAAAAAGGCGTCTATTGTGCTGGTGGATGTGAAGCAATTACTGATACAGGCACTTCACTAATTGCTGGTCCTACTGCTGAAGTGAATAAACTGAATCAAGAAATTGGGGCAACTCTAATGGCCATGGGTGAATACATGATTGACTGCAATTTGATCCCTAAACTGCCTGATATCACTTTAACTCTTGGAGGACGAGACTATACTCTCAAATCTGATTATGTATTAAAAGTTACACAACTTGGCCAGACTGTTTGTTTAAGTGGATTTCTTGGATTAAATGTTCCAAAGCCAGCAGGACCTCTGTGGATTTTGGGAGATGTTTTTATTGGACGATTCTATACAGAATTTGATTATGGTCAGAGTCGTGTTGGTTTTGCTGAAGCAGTTTAAATTCTTCGTTCTGAATTAGCCCTTCTCGAATGCAGTTCACTAGTATAGCTGTTTTTTATGAACAGTAAATAAAAACCAAAGTAGATTGTACAAGGCATTATTTCAGTGATATGTATTGTTATCAGTGCTTGTATTCTTGTTCATGATTCTTATAACTTAACTCATCCTCCTAGTTATAGCTGAAGTATTTTTTTTTTTTTTCTCACTTTTTCAAAGTTTATCTCTGTGACATGAATGTTTCTTCCCTTTATTTTTTTGAAGAAGGAACAGTGTGATATTCATTCAGTGCTCAGGGGTTTAGTGATACTGTATGTTACAGCATTGTAATTGAAAATGTTCTGTACAAAATATCTGAAAGAGTTATTTCATTTAAAATGCATTTTGTTAACAAATAATTACTGTACCCTGTTCATATCTTATTATTAAGATGTGGATACTCATTTTTAATGAGATTATATGAATAAAATTCAGTACATATATAGCAGAATATGATTTCATTCATTGAATTTCCTTAAAAACTGGCGCCTCCGTAGCCAGGTGGGAAGGAGCACCAGTGCGTAGCACATGCTCCTTGATTAGACTGGGGTTCGAGCCCGTCACCACCAAATACGGAGGATGTGGAAAGGTCAGAGAATGACCACCGCATATCCCGGAGCAATATGGCCTTAGTTGCTAATGCTCCTAAAAACCAAATAACTAACTAACTCCTTAAAAACTAAATACATACTACTATACCATTAAGTGCTATACTGTGAACTAGTATTGAATGTCTTTCAAAACAAATGACTTGCAATACACTGCAAATGCATGATAATAACAATGTGCAACCTAGAAAATATGTAAAACAGAAAGAAATTGGTATTTACAAATTATTAATGGAACATAATGTGGACTTCTGACATCTACAGTGCTCCTTTCAAGTCTGGCCAGCCTACTCTCCCTCTACCATTGAAGAGTTGCGTACCCTCCGAGAAAGTGCTAGATTTTTGAAAATTTTGGATTTTTGAGATTCTACTGTAAAATAATACCCCTAAAACAATAGATGACTTGAGATAAACTAAACCAAAATATTTTTAAAATTTTATACTGATTTAACATGATATCCAAAATGGTATTTCCATTCTTTTCATTTTCAGTTAGTATTCTGAAAGCTTAATTTGAATAGGTTAACAAAATATGAACATATATATATTTAAAACTTGGTCACAGTACAATTCAGGATAAATTAATATTAGCAGTTTTCAGGAAACAGAAATGATTTGCAATTTCCTTATCACATAATAGGGATAAATGTTGGCATGTACTTGGAGATTATCTGTTTGAAGTGAAATTAGACTATGATTATCCATCATATTGTAAAATGCAGCCTCCTTAATAAGATGTGGTGGGTTCCATCATTACAATTGATAGTGGAATCTACAACAGCTATATGGAAAGCTGAGACCATGCTCAGAATAGTTCTACTCTCGTGAGCTCTTCATACTCCTATCATGTCTATGAAAAATTTCAGACACTTTCAAATTTAATCCAAACTTTTTTCTTAATTCCCCAAAATTCTTAATATCATTAGAACCAATTTCACCTTTTAGGTCCATTGTAAGCAGACTTCTCCCCCATAACCTTAACTTTTAATATGTAAAGTTAAAAGTTATATTAAAAGTTATCAAAAGTTATTTGATAACTTTTAATATGTAAAGCAAATTGTACTTAAAACGTTAGTGGTCTACATCCCTTGTTGATCTTGTGTAGCACATTGCATTTCTATGACTGAAAGAGTTTATTAATTTTGCCACTAACCAGTTGTTAGCACTGCTGTTGAGTGCATGAAATATCTGACAACAATATACACTTGAACACAATTATAAATATACATAATTAAGTGATGAAGGAGTAAAATAAAAAGGTAGCAAAAACAGAAGTTAATCACAATTGAGAATTTTAAAAATTAGTTTTACACTTAATGCAAAAGAGTATTTTCTGATGAAAACTGAAGAGAGAAATTGCTGTATTGTTTTTGTGAGTTTTCTTCATAAATGTTAAATGAGAAGATATTAATTTATATTCAGACTGTCAAACAATTTGTAAAACTGCTGTTTCACATGCCTAAGAAGAATTCTCAAAACAGAAGAACTGTTTGAAGGATTTAAAAGTACAAATAAAGTGAAGTTGCTTTATGAAACCAGAAATTAGTGATAAAAAATATAAGCACCTATTTTGGAACTTTCTCACACTGATCATTTTGACATTCCTATTGTTACTTTTATGCTATGTTTAGTTGCCTAAAGATTTATTTTAAAAAAAAAATCATGTCTCACCGACTTTGGAAAAGTTGGAAACATTAACTCATCATTTTGCAAGTTTGAAACTATTGAAACTGTTTATATTATCTCAATAGGAGAAAGTGAACTCCCCCCGAATCCATAGATGCTCATAATTATGGCTGAAGGCCTGCTTATCTCTTTTGCTGCCTCCCTTTATATAAGTGTATAGATCCCATCCACACCACTTTCCTTTAAATTCCACAAATTCTCTTCCACTTTTCTCCCAGTTATCACTAAACCATTTTAACTCCCTATTAGAATTTGATACATTTCTGGCATCCTCATTCCTAAAAAATTCCATGTGTGTGAATGTAGATGCAAAATACCTATTCAGTTTGTCAGCAACTTGAGCAGTATCATCATCACTTATACCACTCATATTTAATGGACCAGTGTGATTCATCCCCTTCGTTCCAGTGTTTACGTAAGTAAAGAAGTCTGCTACTTTTTTTGCATTTTTTGCCAGAGACTCCTCATAATCTGCCATAGCTTGCCTAACCTCCTTTATTACTTGATTCTAGACTAATTTATATCTACTGTAGGCTTCTGAAAAATACATGGGGTGTATAGAGATCATCACCTGATAATCTCTATGCATGAAATATCTGATAACTGTTCATCTGATATCCAATTAAGTCTAAGTTTTGAACAGTATGTCCTTGTTAGTATTAAAAAAACTAGTAGATTCTTTTATTATTTCACTGAATGCTTCCCATTTTGAATTTGTTGTTGGTAACACCATCAGCTAGACCCACCACATAGAATTTAAAAACTGTCTGAGACCATTATAGGAACCATTACAAAAACAAAAGCCCATTCCTTTGTTCTTGACTGCAGTTAACATCCTTAAGTAAATCCTACATCAGTACACTGATCATTACCACTGTTCTTTTATTTGCAGATTATCAGTGCAGCTTGCTTCCAGCTTCCTTTTATCAATTTTTAGCTTTCATTTATACAGGGCATTTCATTTAAAATGCATTGGCATCGTTTGTTTGTTTGTTTGTTTGTTTTGGTTTTTAGGAGCATTAGCAACTAAAGCCATATTGCTCCGGGAATATGCGGTAGCCATTCCCTGACCTTCCCACATCCTCCGTATTTGGTGATGACAGGCTCGAACCCCGGTCTAATCAAGAAGCGTGTGCTATGCACTGCTGCTCCTTCCCACTTGGCTACGGAGGCGCCTGCATTGGCATCAGTCTGACTTATATTTTGATTCAGGCTATTGTCCAGAATTTTTTTGTCATATTTGGGCTGAAATTTTTGAATTCGTGCTTTAAATTGCACTAAGTAGTATTGCCCTATATATTTTACGATTTATGAATTAAAATTTTTCCTAATTGTCTTCTCTTTTTATCAATGGGAAAGTTGTTACCCATTCTCAGTTTAGTCTAAAAACATCATTTGTGTTCTGAAATGAACGTAAAACGATTTGATTTAAAGAAAATGCAAATGAACACAATGATTGCATGTGATGGTCATGGTTTGTTCCATGAGTTTACCTGTATCCACTAATTAGCTGTGCAAGGGCAGTTGTGTCACATCACCTTTTGCAAATAATGACAAAAGAAAATAACATTCAAAAGAATTATTTTTAAAAAAAAATTCACAAAATATAAAATTTTTTATATTTTGTGAATTTATAAAATTTTGTGAATAAGACTGCTTAAAATTTTCACATATAGAAAATTTTAAGCAGTCAGTCAAATATGTTTAACATTAGCATTAGCAATAGCATTAGTAGAGGCATTTGATGCAAGAAAGCAAGCTTATGCAGCATCAGCCAAAAAAAAAAAAAAAAAAACCCACTTCCACTTCACCCCTCTGGTCGTTCAAAATACCTGTCCAGCTGAGCCTTAAACTTATTTAGGCTATCAACCTCCACCACAAGGGATGGATGTCTGTTCCACCAACCAACCACCCGCTGGCTAAAGGCAAATTTCCGCACGTCTATCCTACATCTGTCTTTCCTCAATTTGAATTTATGCCCTCTCAGGTGATTTTTCTGAGCTAGAGGAAGAATCCCATCAGCATTGAGCATGCTTAAACCATTCAAGGCTTTATACACATCTATCAGATCACCTCGCTGGTGCCTAGTCTCCAGACACTGTAATTTGCAAAACTTAAGCCTTTCTTCGTATGAGCACCCCTTTGTTCCATTCACTAATCTTGTTGCCCTTCTCTGTACTCGTTCCAGCAGCTCTACATCCTTCTTGAAATGAGGCCTCCAGACCTGTATACAGTACTCTAGGTGTGGCCTGACCATCGCCATGTACAATGGAATAATCACCTCCTTATCCCTGCTGGAAAAATTCCTGTATATCATTGCTCCATGAGCTACTCTTGCAGCCCGTCTGCACTGCTCAGAGAACTTCATATCTGCCTGCACAACCACCCCCAAGTCCCTTTCATTCTCTACCACTGTCAGTGTAGTACCACAGAGTTGATACGTTGCTCTGGGGTTGCTGTTTCCCATGTGTAGTACTTTACATTTGTCAATGTTAAACTTCATTTGCCACCTCTAAGCCCATCTGCTCAACCTTTCCAGATCCTGTTGCAGCAGCATAGTGTCAGTAGTGTCCTTGACAACCCTGCCAACCTTTGTATTGTCTGCAAACTTGGACATTAAGCCCGATATACCATCATCAATATCATTTATAAATACAGAAAACAATAATGGACCCAACACTGAGCCCTGAGGGACTCCACTAATAACATCAGTCCACGATGAGCAGTGTCCATTGATTTCCACTCTCTGTCTTCTCCCCCTCAACCACCCCTTTATCCATAGCAGCAATTTGCCTCCAATGTCACACTGCTCCAATTTGTGTAGCAGTCTTCCATGTGCAACAGTATCAAAAGCCTTTCTAAGATCCAAGTATATAATATCAAAGTTATTCCCTGCCTCCAGTTCTTTTGTGACTGCATCATAGTATCCAATCAAGTTGGTCAGGCAAGACTTCCCCTTAACAAAACCATGCTGTGTCTGAGCTATAACTGAAGTCTTGTCTAAATGATCCTGCAGTGCTTCTTTAACCAGTGCCTCCATTAATTTTCCTGGAACAGAAGTTAAGCTCACAGGTCTATAATTACTTGTGTCAGCCTTTGATCCTCCTTTGTGAATTGGGGTCACATTTGCACATTTCCAGTCTATGGGTACCTCCCCTGAATCCAAGGAAGCTCTCATAATTATGGCTAAGGGTTTGCTTACTTCCTTTGCTGCCTCCTTTAATATAACTGGATAGATCCCATCCACCCCAGGTGCCTTTCTTGTGTTTATCTTCAACAGTTTCTCCTCCACTTTACTCCCAGTTATTTCAAGATTCTGTATCTTACTGCTAGAGTTGAATACACCTCTGGCATTCCCCTCGCTGAATAACTCCTCATGTGTGAATGTCGATGCAAAATATTCATTTAGTTTGTTAGCTACCTGAGCAGGATCATCAACACTTGACCCATCAATATCAAGTGGACCAATCTGATTCATCCCCTTCCTTCTAGAGTTTACATAAGTAAAGAACTCTTTGCTGTTTTTCTTTGCATCCCTTGCCAAGGATTTCTCGTAATCTGCCTTCGCCTGCCTAACCTCCTTTGTAACTTGGTTGCATATCAACTTGTATCTATCATAGGCTTCTGTGTCATGTGTTAATTTGTATGTATCCCATGCATTTTTCTTCTCTGCCATATGCCTCATTAGTTCATCTGACATCCATTTTGGCCTAAACCTTGAACAATCTTTCTTAGTTGGTATGTAAAGCCTAGTAGCTTCCAAGATACGTTCTTTGAATGCTTCCCATTTTGAATTTGCTGTTGGTAACATCATCAGTTGGTCCCACTGTATAGAATTTAAATATTGTCTCAGTCCATCGTAGTCGCCTTTACGGAAGCAATAACCCTTCCCTTTACCCCTAATGGTAGTTACCTCTTTGAGTAAATCCCACTTCAGCACACTGTGATCACTGCCACCTAGTGGTTCATTTATCTGCAGATTCTTAATGCATGAAGAATCACTGCTGATAATCAAATCAAGAGTATTACTCCCTCTAGTTGCCTCTCAAACATGCTGATGTAGAAAACAATCATCCAATAAATCCACAAAAGCCCTGCTAGTGTGTGAGTAACCAGCCCCCAAATTCCAGTCAATATCTGGGAAATTAAAATCTCCCATTATAAGACACTCTGATTTACTGGCCCACTCTATTTCCCTGTACAGTTCCTTATTATACTCATCAGAGTCATTAGGCCTATAGCACACTCCTACTCTCAATTTTGATCTCCCAATGCTTATGTCACACCAAACTGACTAGACACTGCACTGTCCAGCGATGTCGACTGGCTTCACTTACTTGGTTTTTATGTGTTTCTTAACTAATAGCATAACCCCTCCCCCCTTCCTATCCTGTCTATCCTTTCTGTAGACGTTGTACTCCCCAAATTGCAGTTCTGCATCCCTTATATCTGTGTGACACCACGTCTCTGATATCCCAACAATATCTGCCTTCGATGTTTTGAGCAATACCTCAAATTCATCAAATTTATTTACTAAACTCCTAGCATTGGTGTTCACGCAAGTATACCTGCACCTGTTTCTATTCTTAGCTACCCTAACACAACCCATGTGTTTACTTGTACCGCAATGGCTCCCAGCAGTCTCTGAAATACCATGCATCTTGTTTTTCAGGCTTCTGCTCATTCTAATAGAAGCAGTGCAAGAATCTCTTTCACCTCTGCCAGTGGCTACTGTCAATCTATTGGTCTTTGTCTCCCCCCAAGCTAGCAGTTTTCCGACCCACCTAACACTGCCTCGATAGCATCAACAAATATTCTTGCACCCTTTCTATTTAAGTGTATCCCATCCCTGTAGAAGCAATCTCTCCTGTTAACAAGTACAGTCCAGGCTGAAAAAAATTCTACCCCTTGAGCCTTGCACAATCTTTCCAGGGCCGAATTGATCGACAAGGCTCTCATCATATACTCCCTCCTATCGTGTCTGGGCAGAATTGCAGACACTTTCAAATTCAACCCTAATTCTCGGCTTTTGTTCAACAGTGACCTGTACTTGTTAAGTAATTCTGCTGGTCTCCTACTCTTAATATTATTAGTGCCAACGTGTACAACTATATCACCTTTTGTGCCCTTAAAAGATGATATTCGCTCTACAACGTCATCAACCTTTGCCCCTGGCAGACATACCCTGGTCCTGTTCCACCTATCTTTTTTACAAAGCATGTTCCCCGTTTCCCTGACAATAGAGTCACCAACAACTACTAGTTCCTTCGGGACCAGCGCATTCTGCCTTAGGGGTTGTCTCTGTATCAGGCGATGCCCAAGTGCAAGCTCTGGCATTGATGTGGGCAGCTGAGAGCTTGATGGGCCCCTCAATTTAGTTTCTTCGAGGGCATCCACCCTGTCCTTCAAGCTCTCATATAGGCCCACAAGAACGCCGAGTTGTTGCCTGATATCGATACACTCCTTGCATCGCGCACACACAAAGACATCCCCCTTGGCAGTATCATGTCCCGTACCCGATTGCTCTGCAAACATCAAGCAAACAGTGCATTTTATAAGGCTGTGAGTCAGAGGACAACTGCCCCCCTCAGTTCTGCTCTGAGCCACAGCACTTCCATTAGCTTGAGCCTTTTGCTTTGCTGCTCTGGTCTGAGTCATGATTCTATTAATTTATTAATTAATTATGTTATGTTATTAATTATATTACGTTTGTAATCTAAGTCGTTATATGTATTTAAACGTACAATTTAACTGCTAACGAAGTTCAACTAACGCTATCTAGTACGGTATATAACCTACGGTATATCTAGTACGGTATTACAATGGCGGGAAAGTTACTAACGGTAGCGGTAGTTACGAACACGTGGAAACCCTTACCGATACTTTTACAAGGCCGAGTAAAGAATAAATACACCAAATTAATCAAAAAATCACAAAATAATGTTATACTACTAAATTTAAATCAAAAGTTTTAGAAAAACAATAATTTCAAATCAATAAATAAGAAAAATCCACTTAGCGGCTTTGAACACGACCGTCACTAGTAGCCTCGTCAGCCAAGCGAAGTAATTCATATCATTTCACCCCAGTTACATACCGCCAAGCAAAACTGGGTTAACAACTTCATTTTCCCCATATGCCACACCACACATTGACTGATCATTTCACCTGATGGTAAGTTTCTGCAACAGTATAACAGATAAGAGCCCTGTAGCAGGAATTGTGCATGATGGTGACACATCTCAAGTGAAGGTAGCTTCTTCAGTCCACAGGATATTGCTGAGGAAACTGGGATTTTATTCTACATTGGCTAACAGAAAATTGAAAAACTCCAAGCATTTTGTATCACTACTTTTATGCAAGCATTTTATTTTAAAAACAGTTGACAGGGATGCAGTTCCTTCTTTTGAAGGATTGTCTAAATCTGCACATGCTTGATCCCACTTGCAGAAGCATCCTGGACACTGCTAATTGATTATAACAAGAAGGCCATAATAGCTTTGTGAACTTTTTCCAAATTCTGTGCACATTTATATCCCTTTTTATGCATCATGATTCCAGTTAGCATAAAGCAGGGTTTCCCAAACTTTTTCAAGCACAGACCAGTGTTTGCAGATTTTTTTTTTTACGAGTATAATTATACTCGTAAGTTCAGGAAATAATTACACTACCATTAGGACATATAACATACCAGTGATAATGCAATTAGGTATCCATTAACATCAGCAAATATAAATAAATGATAGGTAATTCATTTCTTTGTTTATTATCAAACGTTTACATAAAATTGACATATTTTTGAATATGTTTTTAATGAGTAGGGTGATGCTGTTTTCCATCACATAGTAATTTTAAATCAGGGGAAAAGATGTCAACTTGATTCTCAAATCTGGCTCAACGTCCAATCTGTTCCGGCATTTGTTTTTTTTTAAAAAACTAATGTTAAGAATCCGGTTTCACATTTGTAAGTTGTTACAAATGGCCTAAGAAATTTCGGTGCTTTTTTTGATAAATGCTATATTCTTCACGGCAACATAGCCAAAAATTTATCAGTGAGACCTGATTGAAGCAGTCTTTTAATGCTGTCACATGACAGTTCAATAACAGAATCAATTTCTTGTTCATTGAAACAGAATTCTTCCACATGTTCCACCTTAAAAGTAAATGGGTTTTGAATCCATATTTTACTGCTGTCAAATGGAGGAAAATATTCTTGATAGTTTTGATTTCAATTCCAAGAGGTGTTCTTTAATCGCCGTAGAAATCTCAGCCGGAATGTCGCTTCGAACATACTCTTTTTGTAATTTAGTTAAACTAAGAAGAAAATTATAATTCCCCTTTTCAACTTGAAGTACCCACAGATGAATTTTCTTTGTAGCTGCTTCTACTTTTTCCTGAACTTTAAAAATATTTATATCGATACCTTAATAAATTATAAAAGCATTAAATTTATTTTTAGTATAAATGGGTATTTGGTATTTTATTACATTTTCATTTTTTCAGGAAATTTTCTTATAGTTTTATGTAGGTATATTTCAAATAAGTTGTTCGCGGACCGGTACGGGCCGCAGACCACACTTTAGGAAACCCTGGCATAAAGCAATTCACAGCGTGCCCAATTGTGATATGTGATATTTGTCTCTCAGAAAAAACCTTGCTGTTGCTCTAAAACTTTAGTCACATTCTCCATACAGTGAATATCTCACAGTAATACCATCTCGCATAAACTGTTTTTGGAAAATATGCTTTCACACGATTTTATAAATCTGCGTGCAAATAAACGCCAAAAACATACTTCTAGTGATTTTCATTGCACTCTTCATTAAGTTCATGTGGGTTGGTCAACACTGAAATATAAATTTCATGCTTCCGCCGCATGCCAGTACATATTCTGGATTTTTCTGCACTAACTGAAGGGTCAATTCTTGTCCATATTTGCTTAACATTTTGTACTACAAGGTATTGGTTATTCTCAGTGGACTGGCGAGAATATGCAGTTTGTGGGATGTTGAACTGAAACCCCCACGTTTAAATGAGACATTGGCTCTTTATTTTGTACTGTGGTTTTCACTTGCTTTCAAAACTGTACTGCCCCATATCATTTGAATTCAATATGCCATTCTTTCCTATAAATGACAGAATATTATAAACTATTACAACATTCTATATCATTTAATTTAACTTTTAATTATTTGTGTATGTTATAATATTTCTCTTTTGTTATAATATCAAAATTATTTGAACCTGCTGTTGTTATTAGTTATGTTACCTTTCATTTATGGAATAATGGCAGCATCCATGCAGTGTTGTTCACTGATTATATGCAAGAGAAGACTGACATGTCACTGACCTTGTACAGCCAGCTGTTCGATATAAGTAAATATGTGGATTGAAAAGCAGCCTGTCACATACAACCCTCGTGTTTGTTTGCTTTTTCTACAAATAAAATCAGTTTGCATTCATTTCAGAAGTACACCAATGACATGTTTAGACAAATGACATGATGATTAGGCAAAGTTTAAATTTAGAAAATTGTAAAATCTAAACAATAATACTTAGTCCAATTTAAAAATCAAATTCAAGAATTTTAGCCCAAATGTGACAAAAAAAGGTCCAAACGACAAATAGCCCAAACCTTAAAATAGTGAGATAGACCCCAGTGTGTTTTAACTGAAACACCTTATATGAGCAAAGATAATGTCACAAAAGTTTTATTTAACTTAAATAACAGTGCCTTTAATCAAAAAAATGCCTCTAGACTTCTTTGTTTATATATCTGTCTAAAATATTAATCTCCATTTGTGAATCAATCTCTCTATATAGTATTTATTCCACCTTATATTTATTTAAGGTTGAATAAACTTATTGTACTATTTTGCACCATATAATTAAATTTTGATAATATCTGGTTATTTAAACCTCCTTTGTCTCTAATTAGTTAGATAACTGGCACATGCATTTCATTACTGCCACCTTTCTCATGGCCAGTTGTAAGATTTCCTTTATTTGTATAATTATAATTGCCCAACTTCAATTTTGTGTTGACACTGAAACCAGTAGTTTACTTTTGATGTTTAAATATTACAGGTCAGTCTTCCTTCTGCTGATATAGACTGTTCTCTTGGAGAGTATGTTGATATCATGTGTGGTAAGTATGTCAACATTTGTGGTGTCATGCAAAAATTTTTCAGCCCAGATCTCTTTTGATTATTATTATTATGTTACTAGTGGCAAATGATTCAAGAAAGCAGGCTTATACAGCATCAGAAGGCGAAGAAAGATTATTAAAAAAAAAAAAAAAAAACCTTCCAATTTCACCTGTTTATCCCGCCCCATTAACGCCGGTTTATCTGGTTCTTGAATTTGTTCAAACTGCCCACCATTACAACACCAGATGGTAGGTTTTTTTTTTTTTTTTCCAGAAATCAACCACCCTATGGCTGAAGGCAAATTTCCAACAACTGACTTGCAACCATCCTTCCTCAATTTGAATTTATGCCCCATCATGTGTGCAGTCTGAACAAGGGGAAAGATTCCATCAGCACTGACTGCTTACTCAGTACAGTCAAGGCCTTAAACACCTCGAGCGCCTCCGTAGCCAGGTGGGAAGGAGCAGCAGTGCGTAGTGCATGCTTCTTGATTAGACCGGGGTTTGAGCCCGTCACCACCAAATACGGAGGATGTGGAAAGGTCAGGGAATGACCACCGCATATCCCGGAGCAATATGGCCTTAGTTGCTAATGCTCCTAAAAACCAAATAGCAAACAAACACCTCAGTCATATATCTCATAGGTCTCCATGCTGCAGTTTGCAAGACTGAAGCCTTTCCTGATAAGAGCACCCTTTTGCCTCCCTCAATTTTTTTTTTTTTTTTTTTTTTTTTGCTCTTCTGTGCACCCATTCCATTAGATCCCTTGTCCTTCCTAAAATGAGGCTTCCAGACCTGTATACTCAAGGTATGCCCTAACTGTTGCCTTTTACAGTGGAACAATCACCTCCTTATCCCTGCTGGAAAAATTCCTGTATTGATTCCTAGGTTAAGTGACAAACTCGCAAAATAAAATATTATTTTGAGACTACCTTAGTAAAAAAGAAAGCACTAATAGTATGAAACAATTTCAGTGGAATAATGTAGGATTTATTCTTGGCAAGTTGCAATTCGTGTTACCTGTGCTCCAAGATACTCTAAGAATAAAATAAAAAAGAAACATAACATTTGTCTTTGAAGTAAAATATTTTGTTTTATTGTTTCCAATATTAACAAAAAAAAAAAACATTTTGATTAGCAAACAAAAATATTTCTAAACCACCTTCAAAGTTTGCCTTTCCACATTTCAGGATATTCAGATTTCAAAAATAAAGTTGAAAATCTGTCTGTCTATATGCAGTTTGCTCAACACAGTTGTTTTTTCAGCTTACAGAAATACTGAGGGTGAGAGTAACAGCTTGCCTCTCAGAATTAGAGAAGTAGGTGAAAGTATCTTTTTTTCTATATAGCTCATTTTATAGACACATGATATACAGAGTATCTACTTTCTAATGAATTCCCATGACTTGTCTGCAGACCCCAAGTGGTCTGCAAACTACAATTTGCTTGCCACTTTGACATGTATTAATTAAACTTTTGCAGTGAGAGCGAGAGAGAGAGAGAGAGAGAGAGAGAGAGAGAGAGAGAGAGTTAAGGAGAAATGTAGGTTGTTTGTGCATGTCGGTTTTAAATGCTAATTGGAGATTGTATGAAATTTGAATGCTGGTCAATTTGATAAGAGAAATGGATAATCCTCTACAATTCATAAGAGTGCAAATATTTAATTTATTTATTGTTATTATTTATTATTATTTTTTTAAATATTTTGAACTATTTAGTTCATGTGGGAAAAAATATCAACTGATGATGACACTAGTTAATTTGTGGGTTCAGCTACTGGCAAAATGAAATTTTTCATAGATGATGGGAAAAAAAATTGTTGGCTGTTTGAATCTGTGCCTTGTTTATTTTGCAGAAACAGAAGTGAGCTTTGTTTCTACAGTTGTTCGTCATGAATACTGGCTGTTTATGACAGACAACACTCCATCTCCTATCTTTTTGCCAGCATAGGATCCTACCAGTAACTCCATCTTATTTCATTTTATATAGCAGCATTTCATGAGGGACAATATTACTAATTTAGCTTTACTAAATTCCAGATATATAATGTCAAAATTGCTATCTGCATCCATCTGTTTAATGACTACATTATAGTAATTTACCAGAGTTTATTTGTTTATAGAAATTTACCAGAGTTTATCTCAGCAATGAACCCGTGCTTTCCTAACAGTGATAGTCCAACTTTCCTAACAGTGAGACAATTTTCCTTAGTGATTTTAATGTTCACAACTCCAGCTGGCTTCCATTTTCTAGTCACACCAACCCAGCTGGTCGAGATGCTGAGGCTTTTGCAATTACTAATGACCTTGCACAGATTCTTCATTTATCTACAAGAATACCGGACAATCCTCACCATACAGCCAACACACTTGATCTTTTTCTCACAAACAACCCTTCTAAGTACACGGTCAAAGTGAGAAGTCCTTTAGGCACTTCAGATCACAACTTGGTGATTGTCTCTTCTCCAATGGAGCCTTTATCTCATGGCTATTCCCACCCTCATGTTGTTTGGCATTACAAGAATGCAAAATGGGATGACCTGCGAGATTTCTTTTCTTCTTTTCCTTGGTCGGATACCTGTTTCAAAACTTCTGATGTCAGTATTTGCTCAGATCATGTCAGTGAAATTATTCTTGTAGGAATGGAATCTTTCATCCCACACTCCACTTTAAAATCTTGTCCTTTATCTAAACCTTGGTTTTCCAATAAATGTGCTAAGGCTGTTCAAGAGAAGAACATTGCGTATCATAATTGGCTAGTTTCTAATTCTTCAGTTTCATTTTCTGCCTACACCAAAGCTCACAACAATTGTAAAGCAGTTATTAATCAGTCCAAACTAGAGTTTGAACAGGCTAAGAGTAGAAAACTTGCTTCTTGCCCTAATGGTAGCCGAGCATTCTATTCTCTTGCCAAAGCTATGGGGGGCAACTTTTGCTCATCTCTGCTCCCACCTCTGTCCAAACCAGATGGTTCTGTTGTCACTTCAGCCAAGGATAAAGCTGACCTGCTAGCATCCCATTTTTCTTCCAACTCATGTATTAATTATCTTGATAAAACACCTCCCACCATTCCCAACACACTCCATTCAATGCCTCCTGTGGTCTTCCGTCAAAAGGATGTCAGAAGGATTTTGACGAATCTTAATGCTAAGTAAGCTTCAGGTCCCGATGGTATTTCTCCACTTGTTCTCAAGACCTGTGCTCCTGAACTTACTCCTGTTCTTTGCCGCCTTGTTTCACTTTCTGATTCCAAGGGTA
Source organism: Mastigoproctus giganteus (assembly GCF_048544385.1). NCBI lineage: Eukaryota > Metazoa > Arthropoda > Arachnida > Uropygi > Thelyphonidae > Mastigoproctus > Mastigoproctus giganteus. The sequence goes on along the minus strand of NC_143575.1, from coordinate 173,186,665 downwards.
TTTTTCCTTCTGCTTGGAAATCTGCTCATATCCAGCGAGTCCTAAAAAGGGTGACAAATCACTCCCATCCAATTATCGTCCCATTGCAATTACTTCTACTCTTTCTAAAGTAATGGAGAAATCGATTAACCACCAACTTTTAATCTACCTTGAAACCTTCCGTCTGATCAACAATCACCAGTATGGATTCTATCAGTGTCAATCCACTGGTGATATTCTGGCTTATGTTACCCATTTATGGACTAATTCAATGGAAAAGTTCAGTGAAACACAAGTAGTTGTTCTAGACATCTCAAAGGCTTTTGATCGTGTTTGGCATAAAGGTCTTCTAAAAAACCTTCCATCTTATGGCTTGCCAACTGTTTTTTGTAATTGGTTATCCAGTTTTCTCTCTGATCGCTCACTGAGGGTGATTGTAGATGGCTCTCTATCTTCTAACTTCTCCACTAATGCCGGTGTTGCCCCCAGGTTTCAGTTCTTTTCCTCTTGTATATTAATGACCTTCTTCTATTGACTGGAAATCCTATCCATAGTTTTGCCAATGATAGCACATTGCATTCCACTTTCCATTTTGAGAAACCTTGCCGTGCTCAATCAGGGTCAACTTCTCAAAAATCTGCTACAAATTCCTTAAATGCCGATCTTCAGGTAATTCTCCAGTGGGGCAAAGACAACTTAGTTGATTTCAATCCTTCTAAAACTCATCCTTGTCTTATATCTCGCAAAAAGGATTCTTCTGCTCCTATCAGGTTTCTCCACTTGTTCTCAAAACCTGTGCTCCTGTTCTTTGCCGCCTTGTTTCACTTTCTTATTCCAAAGGTGTTTTTCCTTCTGCTCAGGTGACACTGAGCAGAAGGAAAAACACCTTTGGAATAAGAAAGTGAAACATCATTGGTGACACTCCGATATCTAGGCAAAATGATATATCTCTTTTGGGGATTACCCTGACTTCTAATCTCTCTCTTGGCACAAGCACATTACAAATATTGCTTAATCTGCTTTTAAAAAACTTGGTTTTCTCTTTTGCTCTCGGCATTACTTTTCTTCCAAACAGCTGTTCACTCTTTACAAATTGCAAATCCACCCTACCATAGAATATTGTTCCCACATCTGGGATGGTGCCCCCAAAACCTCTCTCAGGCTTCTTTCTTCCATTCAGAAGAGGGCAGTTAGGTTAATTAATGATTTATCTCTAACAGAGTCTCTCCACTCGCTGTCTCATACATGTACTCTTTCTGCTTCATGCCTCTTCTACAGATATTTCCATGGGCACTGTTCTTCTGAATTTGTTTCTATAATTCCCACTCTCTCTTTCAAAACAGTCCGAACATGTGCCACCACCAGCCAACTTCCATTTACTGTCCAACTTCAAACTCACAGAATCAACTTTTCATCTTCCTCATTTATTCATTCAACTGCCGTTTTCTGGAACAACCTTCCTTCATACTTATTTCCTGAAAATTACAGTCTACAGAAGTTCAAGTCCAATGTCAACAAATATCTTCTTTCATCTTCCCAACCTCCAACCCAAGCAAGGTACTAAGTACTGTAGGTTCTAATACCTCTCCTGTTTGGGGTCTACATAAAAAAAAAAAAAAAAAAATGCTGAGATGGTCCTGAAACACATCTTTAGTTAAAGTCTCCATGATCTTCTCTGCCACAGAAGTAAAATTTAATGAATATAAAGATACTACTCTTTATAGTTATTAATTCTAAGATGCTTCTCTTTGATCATTATATCACTTAGTTTACAGCTTTAACATTCCTCACAGATTTGAACTTGCTTTCGACTTAGGCTCTGGCAAGTTCCTAACTTTTCTTCATCAGGATTTAAAATTTGCACTCGAGGAATATTACTACTGGAATCAGAGATTAATTTCAAAGATTTTCCAAAATTTCAGGAGGCAACAACCTCTAATAGTTCTCTGTTTTAACCATTATTGTTCATAATAGCTAGAACACAGTTATCAGTCCTGGCACTTTTAATGTGATCAGTTATTACTGGACATCAGATTATATGTACTAAAAAACAGGTCCGTGCACCAAAGTGTTAATATATGCACTACAATTTTTACATTTATTACTTATTTATTACAATTAATTGAACCATAATTTCTTTGTATTCAATAAAGTAATATAACCATTTATGAAAAGTTTTAACATCTTTTTTAAAAGTTTTTCCTTTCAAACTCACATGAAATAATTTTTCTTACAATATACAATAATATATTTTTCAAAGTGGTCTTTCATAAATTTGTGGTGGTTATGCCACAAATTTTACAATGTCATCTAAAATTATTTTATACACAGAGAATGACTTTTCTACTTCTACAGAAGTGACTAGGTTGTATTTAAAAATGTTGGCTTTTGAAGCCTCTACTTGAAATGAAAGGTCATTTCCTTTCCCATTTATAAATTCTTCTGGTTTCCTTAAAGTTTGAAATCCTGAGTTGTTTTCTAAAACATTATTTTATTTCTTCTCCTATGTCTCCAGGCATGGTTGAAATTTGCAATTAAACTTTTTCCATTTCCCTAATTACATTGCTCAAAGAAAGTCCCCACATTTCAAGTTCAGTTATACAACTAGGTAACCAGCTGAAATGGCTCTGGACAAACAATAAATTTTTTCTGGCCAAAGAATCAGAAAGCTTTGCCTTAGTACTACCAGTAGCTGCTGAATGCATACTATCCAAGGAATTGAGTTCCTTTATAGAATCAAAATTTTTAGCATAAAACAATGCCACTTGTAACCAAGTTTCCCTTTTTTTTTGAGAATAGAAACAATTAGAAGAAGAAGAGTTTCCAGCATATTTTTGTAAGTTGCTATTCTCAAAGGCACTTTTGACAAAATCTTTTTTATACTAGAAATAAGTATGTTAATTTCACCAAAATTCTCCTGAATTGCCTCTTCCAATCTATGTAAACCATAGATTGAATAACATAAGCAGGTAACATGGATCAGGTTTGGATGGAAAACTTGTAATGCAGAAGCAGCTTTAACTGTGTATGAAGCAACATCACTAACAAAAATGCAGACTCTTTCGCTACGGGTCGATTCTGGCCATAATAACTGCAAAGAATCATTACAAAATCTTGCTATCATAGAGTAATTCACTTTTTCAAGGGCCTTAAGGTTGGAATGGTTCTGTGTCTAATTTTCCGGCCACAAATGTGTGTTGTTTCTTCGATGGGCATCCAAATATATTTTCTCTAATATCTCAACAAATTTTGCAAATAATGTCATAAATAGCATTAAGGTCATTTTTTCTCAAGGTAGGTTCATCTTGAATATTTTGATTTATACAATATTTTTTCAAAAATTTCTTGAAGACTCGATAGTTGAACTTATTGAAAGGGATATTGCTAATTACCAAGGCGAGATGCAAATACTTTGAAAAATCGCTTTTCTCTTCTTTTGAAATACATAGTTTGGTTAAAAGTAACTGCTCTAGAAATTTTCCTTGCTTTTCTTTTGCTTGGCCGTAATGTATGATGCTGTTTTTACATGTTGTTCAATCTAGAATTTTTTCTTGCATGGAACATTCTTTTCACAAACAACACAAAACACAATAATGTCATCCATAGTAAAATCTTTTCTGTGATTGGCAGTCCATGATTCCATATAAAGTTTTGTAACAGATTTAATGAAAAGATTTCATCTGATATAGTTAATAGTGTAAGAACAAATAGCAAAATAGCATTAAAACATCTACCATGCCAATTTGAGAAATTTTCACGTTCAGTGATATATTATCCTACGGTAATTTAATTGCAATGTAGTGACTTGTTACATAGTTCCAAGATCAACATTTGAAAAAATTATCAAATTAAGGAATATGTAGTATTGCTTGTAATATTTGTGTTATATGCACATTCAATTGCATATAATCTTAAGTCTAGTTATTATTTAATATGTGCAATATGTACATAACACATTACATGTGGGTTTTTTTATTTATTTATTTTTTTATATTAATGATCAGGCACACCTTGAGTACTGCATACAGGTCTGGAAGCCTCATTTTAGGAATGATGTAGAGTTGCTAGAATGCGTACAGAGAAGGGCAACAAGATTGGTGAGAGGAACAAAGGGGTGCTCTTACCAAGAGAGGCTTAAATTCTGCAAGTCGCAACATCTGGAGACTAGGCACCTGCAAGATGATCTGATTGAGATGTACAAGGCCTTGAATGTTTTGATCAGGCTCAATGCTGATGGGATACTTCCGCTTGCTCAGATTAAGAACCTGAGGGGGCATAGATTCAAATTGACAGTTGTAGAATAGATGTGCAGAAGTTTGCAGTCTTACCAGCAGGTAGTTGATTGCTGGAACAGACTTCCATCTGTTGTTATGGAAGTTGATAGCCTTGAATAAATATAAGGCTGAACTAGACAAACGTTTGAAGTGATCAGATGTGTGAAATGGGAAGGGGTTTTTTTTGGCTGATACTGTATAAACTTGCTTTCTTGTATCAAATGTTTTGTGATTAATGCTAATGCTAAAATCGTGTCCATTAGGAATCACCAGATAAATAAATACTAGGTGGCAGTGATCACAGGTTATTGATGTGGGAATCTACTTTCAGAATCCACCACAGTAGAACATCATTAGTCTGGTACCCTCAGGGCCTAGCACAAGCCAGATATCTGAAAATTCTGTTTTTTTTTTTTTTTTGAAACTGCCTAAGTATCTAAAGGCAAATCCTCACATTACAGGATAGAGCAAAAGATAGATTTTTGTAATTTATGTCATGTATTTCAAATTTGCACTCAGAATACTCCAGAACATTTAAAAAACAAAGACAAAATATAAATATAAAATATTATATAAATCATAATATATGCCTCTTACCTCCTTGCCTGTACTACTACATCTTCACACCATACCACAGCCTAAACTTCAAACAATAAAATAAATAATGTTAAAGTCCAAAGTTTATGACTAAATTTTTAAAACCAATAAGTGGCAAAATTTGAAAGAGAACACTGCATACTTATTTTACACTTATCAATTTATATGTCTCGTTTATACCATAGATAGCTAGATACTGAGGTCGTGGCTGTGTCATCAGTAGCAGGAATGGTCGTTCATAAATTTCAGTAATGGATGGTTTCTGAAGGGTTTTTCTACAAAATTTTCTTGAACAAACACACAGTTTGGTACTCGATTTTTGGTGCCCAGTAACTGTAAAAATCAATATTATTAACATGTATTGGCCAGCTGACAATTGGACATGTCTTGATTTGCTTAGCATGCAAATTAGTTCTAGAATTTCACCTTTTGATTATATTTTTGAAAACTTGGAGTCAATTGACTCAATATTTAATCAATTCATTAAATATAGGTTAAGCCTTGTGAATAAAAAGCATCCAACTTTGGTTGTAGGCCTTCCTATTTTGTACGATCAGGATTAGTACATTATTTTTACTATATTAGTGCTTATGCAGTTGCGTAAATATTAATTTAAGCCACAAACAGTAGTCAAGGTTTGTATTGCAAAACTGATACTCTAATGATGATGATGTAATTTCAGCAGTGTGTTCAAACAAAAATGGCGGGATAGGCTACCTGAGGCAAAATTTTTAAAAGGGCACTTTTAAAAAAGTATCAGAATTTTGATAATTCCAGATTTTTGAATGCCGAATTTATGAGGTTCTACTGTGTCTTTAAGTAGATTCCCACATAAAAACAACTTTTTAACCACTAGAATGAAAACTGAGTAAACTTCAAACCAGCTGTCTAGGAAATATCTCAGATTTTTAAATGTATAGTGATTCACCTTTTCTGCTCACAGTCACATTGTGAGCAGAAAATCCCTTCTGTGATCAAAATTTGTTTTACCTGCGCTGATAATGCAAATAAAACATGCAAATTTTATTTGATTTCAATTACTGCATTTAAATATCCCTACAGTCCGTAGTAATATCAAGATATTTTTTATCAGGTGCTGCCCAACATTTAGAAATATATTTGTATGAAAATTCTGATAATCTTACCTTCTGTCTTTTCAGTTTTAATTTTCCTAGCATATGTACACTATGAACATAGAATAACTATGAATTTTTTTTTACTCTATCAGCACTTCTGGATATTCCGGTGTACAGGTTAAAGATTCAGTCTCTTCATGTACTGTTTACCTTGTATTGTGAATTCAAGAATTCACCGGTAAGTAATTATTACTTATATAATTCAGGTTAAATATGTAAAAATTCTCTTATTAATTTAGATAATTTTCTGTGCTTACTCTCGTAGGTCAGATGTGTTGTAAGGCTATCATTGTAAGGATAAAAGATTATATGGACTTACATAAGCTCATACCCCAAGGTGTAATTTAATTTTAAGCCCAAGAATCTGGACATAAAATTAAATTGCAATTTCACAACGTTTTTTGATTTCTAAAAAGAGAACAAAAAGTTGTGAAACTGTAACTTTGCTCTCAACCATTACATAAGCGAAAATGATTGCAAATGTTATTAATATTAGCGATATTGGATTGTCTCCTCAACTCTAGCATGCTGAGGTTATTTCCTACCAGGCAGAAATAATAATGAAATTGTTTTATGGATCGGTTTCTGATATTTTCATCAAGCTATATATAGTAATAAAATTTAAAAATGCAGCTGACACAGATGCACGCTGAGCATATTTGCTCATTGGATAATGTGTGTCTGTTACTTCTTGTCATTAGGGTCAAAGCCAAATGTGAAAGTTGTTTTATTTTCCTTTTAGACAAAAAAAATTAAGTGTTCACTGAATGTTAAAATTTAACCATTGCCTAAGTGGACAGTCAGAGATGTATGCAAATAAAACAACATTAACAACCATTGTTGTTAATGTTTATAACATTTTCTTACATTTAGTTGTGATGCTGTCACTACGTATGTAGCACAGCATATGTTCTGTTAAAAAAAAATCAAAGTGAACCACTAATGCTGAAATTTAGCCATTTATTTTATAAATTTTAGTCCCAAGAAATTTAATATGAGCTATGTAAAAATATAGGTAATAACATCAGTCACAAATAATAAACTGGATGACCATTACTTGTAAAAGCAGATTAGAGAAAATACTAGGGGTATGAATATTCTAGACCTGTTCTTCATCCATGAATGAGATGACTTCATAGGGCAGTTGTATAAAAACCATTAACAAGAAGTGATCACTCAGTTCTAAGTTGGAAAATGAAGTTATGATTTACTCTCCCTCCCTGGGCAGTTGGCATAGGGTGGGCGAGTACATTAGAATTACGGAATTATGTATCTTTAACCCGACTAAAAAATGAATAGCAAATGCTTAGAAAATGGTACTCACCTTGTATAAATCTGCAATAAATTTTTTTGGTAGATGGTGGTTAAATTTAGGTTGGAAGAAGCATTAAAAAGAACTAAGGCGGGGAATGGGGTGAAAATATTTTAAATATTTTAAACAGATTTTAAAATGAGCGCAAGGAAGTAGAAATGCAGATCTCCAATCCTTGGTTGTCATAAAGAGGTTAAAAGACGTAAATGAAAAAAAGAGAGAAGACCGGTGGTGCCAATAGTCGTTACGAGGCACTTTCGTAAGTAAACCGTCATCAGTTGGCAAATGGAAGAGAAGTGAGCGTGCGTTGTATTTAAAAGTTTATCTAAACTCCCATGATGCTCCTTTTGACACATGGGAACTTTAGCCGCGAGAGGTTCCAAGCCGGTGAAAGATTGAAGGGAAGTTTAGCATTAATAATGTTGAGATCGTAATGGTGTCGGTACCATTCAATGGTGAGGGCTTCATATTGAAGAATTCTGTAGCTCGATCTAAGTTTAATGATAGTGATGGCAGAGTCAACAAGGGGGGTGTGGTTGTGGGTTTGAGCATGGCTTGTTAACTCAGTGCAGGATTGACTTGTTTTGAAACTGTTGAAGTGGTAGTATGCGCGGGTATTAGAAGTTGTGGAGGAACCGAATTTGGTGGTAGTGCTGCCGATGTAACAGGTGTCGCAGTTTGGTTGTCATTTTATGAGATATATTATGTTATTGTGATCATTGATGGGATATTTGTGTGTATCTTTATAAGAATTAAATAGGGAACCTAGTTTATTGTAAGTGGAGAAGGTGAGGGAGATGTCGGTATCTCCCTCACCTTCTTATCGAATGGTACCGACACCATCTACCAAAAAAATTTATTGCAGATTTATACAAGGTGAGTACCATTTTCTAAGCATTTGCTATTCATTTTTTAGTCAGATTTATCACGGTATTATAAGGTTACTATAATTTCACTATCGTATCTTTAACCCTTATCTGTATATGTTAATTTTCGAATGCTAACGGATAAGGTGTGTCCGACAGGCACCAGGCTATAAATAATGTTTTTTTTTTTTTATGATAATTTTTGTATGTTTTCATTTATCACAAAATAATTTTTATTTTTATAGTAAAAATATTACATAGTATAATAAAAAAAAATATGAAAATAATAATGATGTATGTTTTTTTTTATAATACGTTACTTTAGCGACAATCATTATAAAAACATTTTGAAACTGAATGTTTATTGCAAAATTAAATAAATTACAAAATTTTTTATGATTTCTGGCCATTTTTGTTGTACATATATAACATCTTTTTTAAGAACAAAATCTTTGTTTTTACAAGTAGAACAGATCACTCTGAATTGATGAACAAAATTCTGAAATAGTTCTCATTGTTGTTTTTTGTAATCCTTTGAATACTCATCTTTGTTCTATTAGTGGCTTAACCAAATTTTCTGCTATTGAAGTCAAAAATAATTTTTCATTATCAGATTTGTTTTTATTCCAGTCTAGATATAAGTTGGTGAATAATATATAAGCTGCTACACCCCAACAGTCTATCATGGCCAATGATTACTTCGTCATTTACTCATATGTTCATGTACTAGTTGATCTAAAGACTCAACGCCACCTTTGGTTTGATTAAAAAATAATAATAATTTCAGGTTTATTATTTTTTTATTCATCAATATTTGCTGAATTAGGCATAGTAGAGAGAAGAATCACAGAGTGTGTTTATCAAAAATATGTGCCTTCATGTTTAAAGAGTTACCAACATCATATAAACAAATCTCTTTGTTTACAAAAGAGATTCGTTTATATGATGCATTAAGTAGACACAGTTTTTAAATTCTGTACAGTGGGACCAACTGACGATGTTACCAACAGCAAATTCCAGGTGGGAAGCATTCAAGGAATTAATAGTGGAAGCTACTAAATGTTTCATACCTATTGAGAAATATTGTTCAAGGTTTAGGCCTAAATGGTTGTCAAATGAACTAATGAGACTCGTGGCAGAGAAGAAAAATGCATGGGATGCATATAAATTATCAGGCGACACAGAAGCCTATGATATATATAAAAGCTAGTCTGTAATCAAGTCACAAAGGAGGTTAGACAGGCGAAGGCAGATTATGAGAAATCTTTGGCAAAGGATGCTAAGAAAAACAGCAAGGATTTCTTTACTTATATAAACTCTAAAAGGAAGGGGATGAACCTGATTGGTAAACTTGATATTGATGGTTCGACTGTTGATGATCCTGCTCAGATAGCAAACAAACTGAACAAGTATTTTGCATCTACATTCACACATGAGGAGTTATTAAGGTTTGAAAATGCCACAAGGTTATCAAATTGTAACAGGGTGCTTAATGATTTTGTAATAACTGAGAACAAAGTGGAGGAGAAATTGTTGAAGTTAAACATAAGAAAGGCACCTGAGGTGGATGGGATCTATCCAGTTATATTAAAGGAGGCGGCAAAGGAAGTAAGCAAACCTTTAGCCATAATTATGAGAGCAGCCTTGGACTTGGGAGGTCCCCACAGACTGGAGATGTGCAAATGTTTCCTCAATTCACAAAGGGAGATCGAAGGGTGACACGAGTAATTACAGACCAGTTAGTTTAACTTCTGTTCCGGGTAAAATAATGGAGTCACTGGTTAAAGATGTATTGCAGGATGATCTAGACAAGACTGCAGCAATAATTCAGACACAGCATGGGTTTGTTAAGGGAAAGTCTTGTCTGACAAATTTGATAGGATATTATGATGTGGTTACAAAGGAACTGGATGCAAAAAATAATTTTGATATCATATACTTGGATTTCTGAAAAACTTTTGACACTGTTGCGCATGGAAGACTACTGTACAAATTGGAGCAGAATGGTATTAAGGATAAGTTGCTACAATGGATAAAAGGATGGTTGAGTGGGAGAAGACAGAGGGTGGTAATCAATGGGAGCTGCTCTTCGTGGACTGTTATTAGTGGAGTCCCACAGGGTTCAGTGTTGGGTTTTTGTTTTGTTTGTTTGTTATTTGGAGCATTAGCAACTAAGGCCATATTGCTCCGGGGATATGTGGTGGTCATTCCCTGACCTTTCTGCACCCTCCCTATTTGGTGGGCACGGGCTCGAACCCCGGTCTAATCAAGAAGCGTGTGTTACGCACTGCTGCTCCTCCCCACCTGGCTACGGAGGTGCCTCGGTGTTGGGTCCACTGTTGTTTTGTATATTTATCGATGATATTGATGAAGGTATATCATTCTTAGTATCGAAGTTTGCAGATGATACAAATGTTGGCAGGGTTGATAATGACAGTAATGGCAGTGTGTTACTGCAACAGGATCTAGAAAATTTGGGTAGATGGGCTGAGAAGTGGCAACTGAAGTTTAACATTGATAAATGCAAAGTACTGAATATGGGTAGAAGTAACCCCAGAGAAACGTACCAACTGTGTGGTACTACACTTAAGGAGGTAGAAAATGAAAAAGACCTGGGAGTAATTGTGCAGTCGGATATGAAGTTTTCTGAGCAATGCAGACAGGCTGCCAGGGCAAGTCATGGGGGTGTTGTCAATGATATACAGGAGTTTTGTTAGCAGGGAAAAGGAGGTGATTGTCCCTCTGTATAAGGCAATGGTCAAGCCATGCCTTGAGTACTTCGTGCAGGTCTGGAGGCCTCATTTTAGGAAGGATGTAGATTTGCTTGAGCGTGTAAAGAGAAGGGCAACAAGATTGGCGAGGGGAATGAAGGGATCCTCTTACCAAGAGAGGCTTAAGTTCTGCAAATTGCAGTGGCTGGAGGCTAGGCACCTGCGCGGTGATCTGATTGAGGTGTATCAGGCCTTGAATGGGTTGAGCACGCTGAATTCTGATGGGATCCTTCCACTTGTTCAGATTACGAACCTAAGGGGACATAAATTGAAATTGAGGAAGGACAGATGTAGAATAGATGTGCGGAAATTTGCCTTTAGCCAGCGGATGGCTAATCGCTGGAACAAACTTCCAACTGTCATTGTGGAAGTTGATAGGTTAAATAAATTTAAGGAGGAACTGAACAAATATTTTGAGGGGATTGTTTTGTAATTTTATTTTTGACTGACGCTACATAAGCACATACACTTGCATTCTTGCATCACATGCTACTACTACACTTAGGAATTAGCATTTTAAAAATATAAACAACCAATTTCTTTTAATACATTTTCACAAATATAATGGAAATATACATAAATACGATACTTACAAACTACTGAAAGATATTACATAAAGGCTCACAAAGAAAAAAATTTTATTTTCAAAATTTTTGTAACAGCATAAATTCTCTGAAATGTCCGAGAGATACATTATCCAGACAAGGGTGAAAGCAATAGTTACAGAAGCCATGAATGTTTATATACAATTACAATTAAGAAAATTTAGCATGAGGATTTTCCCGAAATAAATGAATATAGAACTAGCCAGACTAACAGAAAATTAAAAAGAGCTTGTACAAGAGAGGCAAGGCCTATAATATTACCACACTCTTGAAAAAGGGTCCAGGTTCAATTCTTGTGAGGCATATGATGCAAGAAAGCAAGCTTATACAGCATTAGCCAAACAAAAGCAAAAAAAAAATTCACGCTTCACGCATCCATTCACTCCAAAAGTTTGTGTAGTTCTGCTTTGAATTTATTTAAGCTGTCAACTTCCAAAACAACAGATGGAAGTTTGTTCCAGCAATCAACCACCCACTGGCTGAAGGCAAATTTCCACACATCTATTCTACATCTGTCTTTCCTCAGTTTGAATTTATGCCCCCTCAGGTGCGTAATGTGAGCAAGAAGAAGAATCTCATCAGCATTGAGCTTGCTCAAACCATTCAAGGCCTTATGTACCTCAATCAGATCACCTTGCAGGTGCCTAGTCTCCAGATACTGCAATCTGCAGAAATTAAGCCTTTCTCAGTAAGAGCACCCCTTTGTTCCCCCCCCCCTTTAATCTTGTTACCCTTTTTCCTATTCATTACAGCAGTTCTACATCCTTCCTAAAATGAGGCCTCCGGACCTATATGCAGTATTCAAAATGTGGCCTGACCATTGCCTTATATAATGGTATTATCACCTCCTTTTCCCTGCTAGCAAAATTCCTGTATATCATTAACAAAACAACACGAGCTGCTCCGGCAGCCTTTTTTTTACCTGCTCAGAAAACTTCATATCTTACTGCACAATTACTCCTGGGTCATTTTCATTCTCCACTACCCAAAGTGTAGTACCGCACAGTTGGTACATTACTCTGAGGTTACTGCTACCCATATACGGTACTTTGCATTTGTCAACATTACACTTCAGTTGCCAACTCTCAGCCCATCTGCTCAACTTTTCTACTTCCTGTTTCAATAGTTTGCTGTCATTACTATCATTAACAACATTGCCAACCTTTTTATCATCTGCACACTTGAACATTAAGCCTGATATACATTCATCAATGTCATTGATAAATGTGGAAAACAACAATGGGCCCAACACCGAACCCTGGTGGACCTCACTAATAACAGTAGTCCATGAAGAGCAGTGTCAATTGATTACCACTCTGTCTTCTCACACTCAACCATCCCTTTATTCATAGCAGCAACTTGCCCTTAATGCCATACTGCTCCAGTTTGTTAGTCTTCCATGTGCAACAGTATCAAAAGCTTTGCTAAAGTCCAAGTATATGATATCAAAATTATTTTGCATCCAGTTCCTTTGTGACCACATCAGACAAGGCTTCCCCTTAACAAACCCATATTTTGTCTGAAGTGTAACTGCAGTCTTGTCTAGATGCTGCTACAGCACTTCTTTAACCAGTGACTCTGTAATAGGTCTCTAATTACTTGTGTCACACCCTTTGATCTCACTTTGTGAATTGGGGGTACATTTGCACATCTCCAGTCCATGGGGACTTCTGCCGAGTCCAATTATACTCTCATAATTATGATTAAGGGTTTGCTTACTTCCTTTGCTGCCTCCTTTAATATAACTGGATAGATCCCATCCAACCCACATCCCTTTCTTATGTTTAACTTCTGCGATTTCTGCTCCACTTTGCTCTCAGTTATTACAAAATCACTTAGGTTCCTGTTAGAGGTAAATAAACTTCTGTCATTCCTCTCCTCAAATTAATCCTAAAGTGTTAATGTAGATGCAAAATATTCATTCAGTTTGTTACCTACCTCAGCAGAATCATTGACAGTTGAACCATCACTATCAAGTGGGCCAATCTGATTCATCCCCTTCCTTCTAGAGTTTACATAAGTAAAGAAGTCTGCTGTTTTTCTTTGCATCCTTTACCTTTTTCTTCTCTGCCACGAGTCTCATTAGTTCATCCGATATCCATTTTGGCCTAAACTTTGAACAATATTTTTTAGTTGTTATGAAATTCTAGTAGCTTCCAAGATTAATTTCTTGAATGCTTCCTATTTAGATTTTGCTGTTGGTAACATCATCAGTTGGTCCCACTGTATAGAATTTAAAAACTATCAGAGACCACTGTAGTCACCTTTACAAAAGCAAAAACCCTTCCCTTTCCCCTTGATGGTATTTACATCTTTGAGTAAATCTCACACCAGTACACTCTGATCACTGCAACCTAGTAGTTCCTTTATCTGCAGATTCTTAATGCATGAATAATCACTGCTGATAATCAGATCAAGAGTATTATTCCCTCTGGTTGCCCCTTGAACATGCTGCCGTAGAAAACAATCATTCAATAAATCCACAAAAGTCTTGCTAGTGTGTGTGTGACCAATCCCCAAATTCCAGTCAATATCTGGGAAGTTAAAATCCACCATTATAAGACAATGTGATTTACTTGCCCATCTATTTCTCTGTATAGTTGTTCCTTGTACTCATCAGAGTCATTAGGCCTATAACACGCTCCTGTTCCCAATTTTGCTTTCCCAGTAATTATGTCCCACCAAACTGACTGAACACTGCACTGTCCACCTATGTCAACTGGCTGCACTTCCTTAGATTTTATGTGTGTTTCTTAACTAATAGCATAACCCCTCCTATCCTTTCTGTACATGTTGTACTCCCCAAATTCCAATTCTGCATTCTTTATATTTGCGTGACAGCATGTCTCTGATATACCAACAATATCTGCTTTTGATATCTTGACAAGCACCTCAAATTCATCAAATGTATTTACTATACTCCTAGCATTGGTGTACATGCAAGTATACATGCACCTTTTCTTACTCGTAGTTACCCTAACACAGCCCATTTTTGTACTTGTTCCATAATGACTCCAGCATTTCTTGAAATGCCCAGCAACTTCTTTCCAGGCTGCTGCTCATTCCAATAGAAGCAGTGCAAGAATTACTTTCACCTCTGCCTGCAGCTGTTGTTAATCTATTAGTCTGAGAATCCTCCCCCCAAGCTAGCAGTTTTCCAACCCACCTAACACTGCCTTGATTCCATCAGAAAATATTCTTGCACCCTTTCTATTTAAGTATATCCCATCCCTGTAAGTGTAGTCTCTCCTGTTAACGAGCACAGACCTGGCTATTTACAAAGCGTTTTTCTCACTGCGTCAGTTCTTGTTAATTTGGAAAGTTTTTCTTACGTTTAAAGTTATTTATTGTTAACTTACTCTTACGAATTGTAAGTAAGTTACAGAAAGGAAAACCACCTTTCTTTTTTCTTTCCTTAAAACTAACAAACTAACTTACACCGCTTGGTCACTCTAGCGGCATTGCTCCTGCCTCCCTGTGGCGGGGCCAGTAACCTTGGCAGAAAAGGTTCTCTGCCAAGGGCTAAAAGGAGCTGACATGGATCACAAAGGTAGTTATCCATCTGTTGAGCCTCGTGCCTCAACCTGTTCAAGGACAGACTAAACTGACTTTGACACTTCCCATCCTAAGAGACAAAGAACAGAGGTTTCCAAAAAGGAATCACCACTGTTTCTTATAATACATTCCCAAACAAGTCAACCGATAGGTGCACTTTCTCCATTTCTTATCCAGAAATGTCTCGAGAATGCTGCCGGACCACCTAAAATGGTGAAAAGACTCCACTCAGGAGATCTTATAGAGACTACGAATAGTAGACACTCTGAAGCCCTACTAAGAATCTCAAAATTTGCGAATATTCCTGTCACAGTAACACCACATGCCACTCTAAATTCTTCCAAAGGAATGCTCTCTGAGTGGGACTTATTAAATGTTACTGAAGAGGAATTAGTCCAAGAGCTACAAGACCAAAAAGTTATACAGGAAAATCGAATTAAAATCAAGAAAGATGGTGAATTGGTTCCGACACGGAGTGTTATACTGATCTTTTGAACACCAATCCTTCCAGCTACAGTTAAGGCTGGATATCTGAATTGCCATATCCGACCTTATATCCCCAATCCTCTCAGGTGCTTCAACTGCCAAAAATTTGGCCATGCTCAAACAGTGTGTAGAGGGGTTTCAGTGTGCCCCAACTGTGGATCCAAGGAACACACTCAGACAGACTGCCCAGCACAAACACCGGTATGTCCAAACTGTAAAGGTAACCATCCAGCTTACTCAAAAGTTTGTGAAACCTGGAAAAAAGGAAAGAAGATATAGAAATACAAAATAGAAAACAAAGTGACTTATCAAGAAGCAAGGAAACAAGTTTTGCTCACAGTACCGAAACTCACATATGCAACTGCAACACAAAAATACAAATCAGAAGGAACCCAAAATTGAAGTGTCCATACCACCAGCTACATCCATTTCCGGCTGGGCTCGAGCTGTTCTAGCGAATCGCAGGAGTCCCCTAAAGAACAAGTAAAAGACCAAGCAAATAATACCCCAGTCACCATACCACCAACTATTATTCCATCGCGTTGAGATACTGAAAATCTGAGAAATCTTAAACTGCAAAATACTCTAACTGCAGATATGGAAACCGATGACATCACTAACAATGATGAAACTATCTTAGAAATACATGCTGAGGAAGACATGGATACTGCACGACCCACTTTCCCGAGAAAAGATAAAATAAAATTGGAATGCCATAAACAGATTGGCTCTAAAAAACAGTCAGAAATACTTTCTACTTCAAAAGCTAAATAATGGATCAGTTGATTCACTGGAATTGTAGAGGCCTCCGTAGCAACACAGACAATATTCACGACTTGATAAATGGCACCTCCGTAGCCAGGTGGGAAGGAGCAGCAGTGCGTAGTGCACGCTTCTTGATTAGACCGGGGTTCGAGCCCATCACCACCAAATACGGAGGATGCGGAAAGGTAAGGGAATGACCTTTCCGCATATCATGGAGCAATATGGCCTTAGTTGCTAATGCTCCTAAAAACCAAATAACAACAACGACTTGATAAATCAGTATCATCCAGTAGGCATCTGTCTACAAGAAACAAATCTCTCTCTCCACAAGTGACACTTTCAGTTAAAAACTATACCTTGTTCAGGCAAGACAGGATCTCTGCCCATGGGTCACATGGTGGTGTAGCTATATTGATTGACAGTAAGATCCCGTCCAGACGTATTCCTGTACAAAGCACTTTTGAAGTAGTTGCAATATGCCTCGCTCTTGGCACAACGCTTACTCTTGTATCCATATATATCTCACCAAATCAGAACTGCTCAATAACTGAACTAGATGATCTTATCTTACAACTACCTTCTCCTTTCTGCATATTGGGTGATTTTAATGCGCATCACCAGTTATGGGGATCTTTACATACACAATATATGCTTTTCTTGTAAAGCATAATATCACACTGCTGAACACAGGCTCCGACACCTATATCCATTTTCCAACAGGCTCAATTTCTGCTATAGATCTGTCATTATGCTCACCAACGTTATTTCCAGACTTCGATTGGAAATAAGGCTGAACTGCCATATCCAGAACTGTCATTTTCTGAAAAATCCATTTCAGAAAATCCATTAAACAGTGACCATTTTCCTATAATCTGTAAGCTCTGCACAAGAAGAAACTTATCAGTAAGTGGTCGAACTAAGTGGAAATTCTCAAAAGCTGACTGGAATAAATATGCATCAAGCATTACACTAGATGATGATATTATCCATCATCACTCCATAGATGACGCCGCCGTTAAACACATCACAGAACAAATGTTGGCGGCAGCTGCTACTACCATTCCTAAAACTTCAATTAAAGGATCCAAACACAAAAATTACTAGTGGAATTCGGCATGTAACACTGCCAAGGGTGAAAAGAACAAGGCATGGAATTAGTTCCAAAAAAATCCAATCACTGCCAATCTGATTATCTACAAGAAACTTAAAGCCCAGGCCCATTACATCCGGCGAAAAGCTAAAAAAAGAGTCTTGGATTCATTTTGCTTCATCTGTCACTAAAGATACAAGTGCAGGATTGATCTGGCGGAAAATAAGATGCCTTACTGGAAAGTCACCATCAATTCCCTCCTCAATAAAGGACAAGGACATTGTCTATAAAGGACAAGAGGTAACCCTTCCCGAGAATATTGCAAACATCCTCGTGGAATCTTTTGCTCACCATTCTGCATAAACCGCATGCGATCCAACTTTCCTAAAAGCCAAATCAATAGCTGAAAAATATAAAATAAATTTCAGAACGAAGTCAGCCCTCTCTTATAATGAACCACTTACCATGTATGAATTAGAAGAATCTTTAAAAAATCAGCCAACAGTGCACCTGGTCCAGACGGCATATATTACTTAATGTTAAAGAATCTAAATGAGAGAACGTGTTAGTCTCTCCTAAAACTTTTCAACCGAATATTTGTCGCAAATTACTTTCCCCTATCCTGGCAACATTCTGTAGTTCTACCCATACCAAAACCAGGAAAAGACCAATCTCACTTACTAGCTGCTTAGGTAAGACTCTGGAAAAAATGGTACATCGTCGCCTCACCTGGTATCTGGAAACTCAAACTACTGTGAACAACGATCAGTATGGATTTCGTAAAAACAGATCCACCTTAGACCTTATGATAAAGGCTGAGGCAAATGTGTGAAATACATTCATAAAAAAACGAACATTTGGTTATGGTGAGCTTAGATATAGAGAAAGCCTTTGAAACTACGTGGCGTCATGTTATTCTCCTCTGTTAAGGGCTCATCGACAGCTTCTTCATAGTCAATTGACGCTTTTTCCTTCTGGCTCTAACTTCAGTTTCGGCAGGAAATTCTGTACTGCATTCAAGATTATCTGCAATCTCATTAGCAACAGTTTTCATCTGATCATATTCAGATTGTCTATAACTTTTCACTTTTTGTGTGGTTTCTGATAACATCCTTACCCAATCTGACAAATTTATAGTTACAGATTGCAATAGCTTCGAGACGTGAATTTATTTCAAATAAAATATCCCAAAGAATTACACCGCATATAAACTTGTAATTTTTAATATTTTTTGCTAACCCTCTTGCTTTAACTTTAGTTTCTGCATCTCTGTTGACGTCTTCTATTATTTAGAATAATGCATCATAGATTTCAACAAGTTGAAATCGTAAAGGTTTTAATGCATCTACTCTGCTTGACCACCTAGTAGCACTCAATGGTTTTAGAGTTAATTGTGAAACATATTTTTTAGCACTTCCCAATGCTTTGTAGAACCAGAAAAAAAAAAGTGTAAAGTTCTTATACAATAGAAAAAAAAGTTGTTGTTTCTGTAAAAAGAATGACATGCGCAGGGCACATAAAACGCCCTTGGATATTTTTCAAGTATTCTATTTTGTACACCCTTTCTTACTCCTTTCATATTAGCTCCATTGTCATAGCCTTGTCCTCTAAGCCACTTTAACTCAAAACCTAACTTTTCCAATGTGTCAGAATAAGTTCTGTCAAACCCTCTCCGGTTGAATCACTAGCTTCAAAAAACCAATAAAGAATTCTTCAATTTCATGTTTATTTTGAATAGAGTTAAAAGCGACAACTCTTATTGTTAATGAGAGCTGTTCAATATGACTGATGTCTGGGGTACAATCGGCGATTATTGAAAAATATTTAGTGATTTTTGTTATTTCGACAATTTTGCTTAAAATTACATTTCCCATCAAATTTATCAATTCACCTTGTATATTATTGCTTAGATAAGTCACAGACCATTTATCAGACTCGCATTGAACTTTCCTGATATGTTCTTCCATAACTACTGGATCAAACTCAGAAAGCAATTCTACCAACTTTAGAAAGTTTCCATTATTAGGCTGAAACAAATGTTCAGTTGTTCCACGAAAAGCTAAGCGTTGTGAGGCCAATAGTCTTAATTATTGACATAATTCTTTTTAGAACTCCTCTCCAGTGCTGAATTTCCATATCGATAATTCGTTGATATTCAGCGTCAATAGTTTTTTTCTGCTTTAATCGAATGTTCAATTATTTCCATGCTCTAAAAGCATTTCTGTGATTTACAGACTTTTCGTGCATTGTGAGGGCTCTTATAAGATTTCCCCAGTCAGAATAGCCTTTTTTGGGCCAGTCACTAATAGCAGACGAATTATCAAATAACATACAACAAAAGCAAAAAACGGCATCATTTGTAACAGAGTAAATCAACCAACTTCTCTCAGTGACTTCACCATTTCTCAACACTTTCAAATAATGCGAGTGCAAAAATCTATGCCTTCCTTTATTAATAGGAAAGTCGAATTCTTTAATTTGATATGGACCCCTCTCAACCAGTATTTGACGAGTTTCAGATGACATGCAGAAAGCATTCCATAATGCAGGATCAGAAGGAATTTCATTTAATATCTGCTGGCTGCCACTGCTACCCGGCTCTTGATGAACTTCTGATGATGTTATTTTTTGGCTCTCTTCAACAACTTCTTCTGGAAGTGATTGGGGCGGCACTGAGTTTTTATTTGCCAAATCCAAAGCAGTCGCTGTTGATGTGGACTTCATAACATGACTTAGCTTTCTTCCTTGTTCTTCTTTCTTTAAGCGTTTCTTTTTATATTGACTTCCAGACAATTTTTTCCTTTTCTGTTCCAAATAAAAATATTAAATAAAAATTCACAGTCCTTCGCAAAGATGCAACAGGGGGGGGGTCATTGAAAATGATTAAATATGATGATGCTTATCATGCTATTAAAATAGGGTAGATAAAATAGAAATGAGTTGAAAAGCTAGTAAGATTTGTAGGAAACAGAACATAATAAATAGATAACGAATATCTATCAAATTGACAGCTAGCAGCTGTTTTGACATATGCCTTTCTTTAACTTGTTATTGTATTGTCTCCACTTCAACGTATATGAATTTGGTAAAAATAGAGCAATAAATAACAAATGCAAAAGTAGGCAAATGCAAAAATTTCCTAAGCAACTCTCTCTCTATCACACACAGAACGCAAAAGTAGCCCAATATTACCTAAATAACTCTCTATCTATCACACACAGGCACTCGTTCCGCACCTGAGATATACCCAGTCCATGCAAATGCTACTTTTTAATTCGAGTCCCTATTGTCATAACATAATCATTTTCAATAATAATAAGTAACTACAATTGCTGTAAAAAACAATAATTCTCTTACCTGATCTACTTTTTAAACACAAAAACTGAATTAGTATAAATGCAAAAATATTATACTGATACAGATATATTATATATCTGATTTACCGATTTAAACACAACACAGCACAGCCACTTGCCACTTCTCGAGACAAACTAACATTAAAATCAAATATTGTCAATAATTGTAAGCTCAAAGCAGAACTATCAACACGTAACACGTGCAATTGTCTTTTGTGATAATTGTCACCTCAGCTTTTAGGAGCGGCCACGCGGTATATTACAAACAAAAATAATAACTTTGCGCTGTCAGATCAAAAGTCTTTCGGCGAGCGCTCGCCAACGATGCACCTGCACTAGAAACCAAAATCAAAGGGTACCGAAAGCGCTTAGGCAGAGGCATGCGATAAATCATAAATCGTATACATCAATATCGGAATAACGTAGACCAATATAGAAAAGCGTTGCGTAAAAATTTTTAATTATCGAATAGTTCAAATTGTATTTTGATTTCGCTCCTTATGCTGCCCCCTTACGGTTCCGCCTGATGCGGCCGCCTCTCTGTATCATAGCACGGCACGGCCCTGATCAGTTGGTCCCACTGTATAGAATTTAAATACTGTCTTAGGCCATCGTAGTCGCCTTTACGAAAGCAAAAACCCTTCCCTTTACCCTTGATGGGTCTTACCTCTTTGAGTAAATCCCACTTCAGCACACTGTGATCACTGCCACCTAGTGGTTCATTTATCTGCAGATTCTTAATGCATGAAGAATCACTATTGATAATCAGAGTTGCCTCCTGAACATGCTGATGTAGAAAACAATCATCCAATAAATCCACAAGAGCCTTGCTAGTGTGTGAGTGACCAACCCACAAATTCCAGTCAATATCTGGGAAATTAAAATCCCCCATTATAAGACTCTGATTTACTGGCCCACTCTATTTCCCTGTACAGTTTCTTATTATACTCATCAGAGTCATTAGGCCTATAGCACACTCCTACTCTCAATTTTGATCTCCCAATGCTTATGTCACACCAAACTGACTAGACACTGCACTGCACTGTCCATCGATGTTGACTGGCTTCACTTCCTTGAATTTTATGTGTTTCTTAACTAATAGCATAACCCCTCCTCCCTTCTTATCCTGTCTATCCTTTCTGTACACATTGTACTCCCCAAATTCCAGTTTTGCATTCGTTATATCTGTGTGACACCACGTCTCTTATATCCCAACAATATCTGCCTTTGATGTTTTGAGCAATACCTCAAATTCATCAAATTTATTTACCAAACTTCTAGCATTGGTGTACACGCAAGTATACATGCACCTGTTCCTATTCTTAGCTACCCTTACACAACCCATGTGTTTACTTGTACCGCAATGACTCCCAGCGGTCTCTGAAATATCCTGCATCTTGTTTTCCAGGCTGCTGCTCATTCCAATAGAAGCAGTGCAAGAATCACTTTCACCTCTGCCAGTGGCTACTGTTAATCTATTAGTCCTTGTATCCCCCAAGCTAGCAGTTTTCCAACCCACCTAACACTGCCTCGATAGCATTAGCAAATATTCTTGCACCCTTTCTATTTAAGTGTATCCCATCCCTGTAGAAGCAGTCTCTCCTGTTAACAAGTACAGACCAGGCTGAAAAAAATTCTACCCCTTGAGCCTTGCACAATCTTTCCAGGGCCGAATTGATCGACAAGGCTCTCATCGTATACTCCCTCCTATCGTGTCTGGGCAGAATTGCAGGCACTTTCAAATTCAACCCTAATTCACGGCATTTTTTTTCAACAGTGACCTGTACTTGTTAATTAATTCCGCCGGTCTCCTACTCTTATATCATTAGTGCCAACGTTTACAACTATATCACCTTTTGTGCCCTTAAAAGATGATATCCGCTCTACAGCGTCATCAAACTTTGCCCCTGGCAGACATACCCTGGTATGTCTGCCAGGGGCAAAGGTTCCACCTATCATTTTTACAAATATTCCACCTATCCTTTTTATAAAGCATGTTCCCCATTTCCCTGATAATAGAGTCACCAACAACTACTAGTTCCTGTGGGACCTGCACATTCTGCCTTGAGGGTTGCTGCTGTGTTGCGTGATGACCAAGTGCAAGTTCTGGCATTGATGTGGGCAGCTGAGAGCTTGATGGGCCCCCTCAATTTTGATACTTTGAGGGCATCCACCCTGTCCTTCAAGCTCTCATATAGGCTCATAACAACGCTGAGTTGTCGCCTGATTTCCTTACATCGCACACACACACACACAAAGACATCCTCCATGGCAATATCATGTCCCGTACCCGATTGCTCCACAAACATCAAGCAAGCAGTGCATTTTAAAAGGCTGTGATTCAGAGAGCAACTGCTCCCCTCAGTTCAGTTCTCCCCTGAGCCACAGCACTCCCATTAGCTTGAGCCTTTTGCTTTGCTGCTCTGGTCTGAGTCATGATTTCGATTTAATTTCAGTAAAATTTCAATTTGAGTACAAAATTATAACCCCAAACTTGTATCCCAACACAGTTATAATGCTATATATATTTTTCATTATTGAGTATTATCTACGAGTTCCGTTTATATAACTTCCGTATCAAGTTATGTATTAATTAATTATCTTACGTTTGTAATCTAAGTCGTTATATTTGTATTTAGTTAAAAAGTACAATTTAATTGACAATATTATATTATATACTATACTAAGCTTACACTATCTAGTTCGGGATATAACGTTGTATCATATAACAATAGCGGCAAGTTACGAACGGTAAATCTACGGACACTTAAGTATTAATTAACTTCCAAATCTCGCTGTCTCAATTCAGAATAAACTAAGGATCCTGACTAGGTCTATAAGCTACTTATAGAAAATAATTTAATATAACAATTGGTCAATAAAGCGGCTAAATATGGCTAAAAAACTTCTCATTCAGCAGAGCTGCAACTTGTAACACATTGATTTGATACCCTTACCGATACTAAGTAATACCTACAAAATCCTATCTAAGTTAAACTTTAAACTAAGTATCATAACTAGGAATATAAAGCTACTCTAGAAAATAAGTTAATATGCCAATTTAAGCTAATAAAGTAGAAAAAACTTCACCTGCACAAGGCTACTCTCGTTCTCCCATGCTCAGTAGGCTTAATTGTCTGTTAGATCACTTGTTTCCAAGCACTAATGAAATGTCTACAAAAGAGAGTGAAGATTGTTGGTTTTGAATAAGTTTTTCCCTAATTTGAACATTCCTAAATTTAATCAATATAAATCAGTTTATTTTTAATATCAATATCTCACCTATGGTTATCTCAAAACAGAATACAAAGTCCAATATATAATTTTATTTCTACAAAAGTGAAATCAATATTTTCTTGTGAATATCCATAATTATCAAATTTAATACAAATATTTAGTTTAGCTAGACCCACTAGGAAGTTTTTAATTTTCTGAGTGAAATCTGAGTTATTATTAAATGAATTCTGAGTTAATATTATTAACATTTTGATTTAGTTGTTAAATTTGTTTTTTGTTACCGAATACACATTTCAATTATAAATCACAATGTTAATATTATTAACATTGTGATTTAGTTGTTAAATTAGTTTTTTGAACCGAATACACATTTCAATTTTCCTTTCAGCATTTCAAGACACTGGCTATGGAAAATGTACTTGATAATTCTATGAAGGCTGAAAATTCAGAAGAACAGGCAAACCACTTAGTTTTACAGTGATGTTATTATATATATCTTCCTAGGGGAGGTTTAAGTTTAAGTAAATTATTTAATGTACCACATAGAAATAAATACATTATTATTTGATTTTTACAGTAGTTCACTTGCAAATATTCTCACCATGAAATAAAGTAAGTGATGGTTCTCATTCTCAAAATACTTTAATAAATAATGTTAGGCCTTTTGCAGCTTTTCATGTTATATGCAGAGTAAACTATAGCACTTTTAATTTTTCTTGCCTTGGATAATTTTGTGATACTATATATGTGCACAAACTTTCCTTTTCAAACAGTCATACTTAATATTTGTGAACAATTTTCAGTAGACTTTTCTTAATGATAATGTGACACTTCAATCAATATCAGTTTGTATTAACAGCAGTTTCCATTGTAATCTATTTCAATTGTCTGAGTAATATGAAATTTATTCCCTCAGCCAAAAACCCACACATCGTTATATCTGAAAGTTAAGGTGCAACTGCAATATCTGAGATACAAAACAAAATATGTTTTGTGGACTAGTATTATTATAAGTATCAAATATATTTTATTTGAAAATAAATGTGATTATCAAAACTAACAGAGTCAGTCTTATATAATTCAGGCATTTAATAGGGAGTATTATCACACTTACAGTCAAAAGCTTTCCAAATGAGCTCTTATACTGTTTATTAGGCCTCAGTGCATGGAGGTTAATATGCCGAAGTGCATCTAGGACATGCCAAATTGGATTCAGCCTCAAAAACCTGACACCATTCCATCTGAAGAATATTCTCACTTAGAAGAAATTTGTGAACCAGTTAAGCCCTATGTACAAGATAATTTTCAATCTTGAAGCAAATTCAGGGCCTAACTGCACCTTTGAAAAGAGGTGCAGTTTGGCCCTGGATCACTAGTTCATTGCCACAGTAGTAGTGGTCCCTTTTCTTGATGTTGGAGAGGGAATGTGTTTTATGACTGTCTTTCCAGACTGTCAAGAATAAGCTTCAGGATAATCACAACTCATACAAATAAAAGACAATGTTGTTCATGGCTCTAGAAACAGTTTCATTTGCATCAGGTTAGACTGGTTTTCTTGTGGAAAAGGGGGTGAGGAACACAAACCATAGGCATCACATGTAGAGGCTTCTTTCTTGATGCCTTCTATGTGAAGATTTCCTCAAAAATGTCATCTTGAGGTGCTGTAACTTTGAAATTGCTATTCTTGATATATTTAAGGCTCTGGCCACTTCAGTTTGTGACTGTCCTGTCAATAGTCATTCCCAACTCTGAATTTTCCAGATGTTTACAGTCATTCTTTAAAAAGACAAAACTTAATGAAATGCATTTATATTTGAAATTGATGGTATTTTTGTAATGCACACTTTTATAACCCACATGATTGCATGTTCTAGAACTGGTATCAAATTTAAGCATTTGTCATCTAAAAAAAATTTGCTTTCAGCATTACATATTTAAATATCCATCTGTTTGCAGTTTAATTATAATAGCAATGACACACTTATGTAGTTAAGGGAAAATTTGCTTTGCATGCATCCTGAACATTAATTTTATTGTAAATGGAAGATATATATGATTGAGAATCTCCATAAATTTTGTGAACCTTTAAGTGTAATCATGAACTACATCTTGCGATTTATTATGGTTGTAGCCAAACTTACTAAAAACAATCATCCAATAAATCCACAAGAGCCTTGCTAGTGTATGAGTGACCAACCCACAAATTCCAGTCAATATCTGGGAAATTAAAATCCCCCATTATAAGACTCTGATTTACTGGCCCACTCTATTTCCCTGTACAGTTTCTTATTATACTCATCAGAGTCATTAGGCCTATAGCACACTCCTACTCTCAATTTTGATCTCCCAATGCTTATGTCACACCAAACTGACTAGACACTGCACTGTCCATCGATGTTGACTGGCTTCACTTCCTTGGATTTTATGTTTCTTAACTAATAGCATAACCCCTCCTCCCTTCTTATCCTGTCTATCCTTTCTGTACACATTGTACTCCCCAAATTCCAGTTCTGCATTCGTTATATCTGTGTGACACCACGTCTCTTATATCCCAACAATATCTGCCTTTGATGTTTTGAGCAATACCTCAAATTCATCAAATTTATTTACCAAACTTCTAGCATTGGTGTACACGCAAGTATACATGCACCTGTTCCTATTCTTAGCTACCCTTACACAACCCATGTGTTTACTTGTACCAAGTAAATAGAACAGAGGAAGCATTTGAAAATATTAATAATATGGCTACTATTACTGGCATTGCCCCTTTGTTTCCAGAAATAACCACTGTAAGGAAAAGATGTCATTTTGATTATGACAGTCATGGCAGAAATTACTACCTTTGTTAAAAGCAACATGAGGTGAGGCATTTAGGACATATGGTAAATTTTTTGCAAATGGTAAATTTTTGCAGTGTCAACTCTGGAATCTTAAAAAATATATCGTCAGCAAGCCTTATCTAATGCATTTAGCTAAACAACAGTGAACAGCTGGTAGCTTAAGAATTAGCTACTGGCTGTTCACTAATTGTACACACAATTAGATTACTCATATTCAGTTGGTTTATTACAGCTATGTGGATAAAAAAAAACAGTTTCGAATTTCTGAGGCAAAGTCAAACAATGCCAGGTTGGTGTGTTAACATAAAGATTGGGATGCCAAATGGTGAAAAATAATTTCAAACACCCCTACCCAAAACACTGAAAATGTTTATTTTCAGTGTTTTGGGTAGGGGTGCTGACCTGTCAATTATAATTACCATGGAAAAATTGAAAATGCCTGCAAGGTAAAAGCAGATAACCTGAAATTAAATTAGATTAACATAAAAATAATAATGATAATTATGATGGTACCTAAAATAGTGGGTCCTAGGGCTTTAACTACTTCCTCCGAGGATCAGCAGCCAAAACCGTAGGAGCCAACACTATAAGCAGGATCTCTGTTTCTGTTATGATGTACACATGCGAAACACATACATCATAGCCGACCTGACAGAGACCAAAAGGGAGGAATAAAATTCAAACATAAATAAAAATAAGTATATAAATATAAAATAGAGTTAAAAAGCTAAAATAATGCCAATTTAATCTTGTTAAAGGAAAAATGAATGACAGTTTGAATTCAAAAAGACAAAATACAGTATGAAATTTAACCAAAGTAACTTTAGATTACGGAATAAAGTCAAGTTAATGCCAACTTACTGTGTGCTTGGACCGGATTCAGGGCCGCCGCAAGTGGGTAGGCAAGGTAAGCATCACTTACGGGCAGCAGATTAGGAGGGCACCAAAAAAATTTTACATATACAATTCAGACCTCTGTTTAACTAACTTCTTTATAGAGAAATTTGATATTTCCGAATTTTTTTTAATTCCTGTGGGTAATTACATTTATAATAGTTTCAGTAGAATGAAGAAAATTTCCATATAACGGACAGATTACAAGAGACTTTACTGGGAACACATTGTTTGCATCTATTCAATTAGTGCTGCTGCTAAGCACGAATTAAGAGCCAAAGGGATTACCATTCTGCAACTTAGTGTTACTCTTAAAACCTATTCAACCGCTTGTTCGACATACCCAGAAGTCGCACTGCTCATCTGATTGGTTTTATACGATCAGCACGACTTCTATCGTTTACCAGTATTCAACACGACAGGCAAATATTTGATTTTCAGGCACATTAATTTGCTTATCTTAATCTATGTTTCATATTTATATTTTGCAGTTATAAAATCTTCTTTTTCTTCTAGTTCTCTGCCCTCGGGCAGGTCAAGGGCTTAATTGATGCATGCTTCGCTATCATGTGCCATACTTTTAATTCCTGCATAATTTCCTCTTACAGTCCAATCCATCATTCCAATTCTCCTTCTCCCAACAGTCCTCTTCCCACACATCTACCCCTCAATCCCTTTCCTCAGCATGCTTTCTCTTCTCAATACATGTCCTATAAAGTTATTTTGTCTCCTTCTTAATTCTTTACAAATGCTCTCTCTTCTACTTTCTGCAAAATCTCATTCTCATTTCACCCTTTCCATTCTCTTCCACACCCACATCTCGAAAGCTTCTAGGTGTCTAATCTCCTCTTTCCCAGTGTCCATTGTCTCAGAGCTATATATTACAACAGTCCATATTAATGTTTTCATCATTTGCTTTCTTAATTCCTCCTTGAAATTTCTTCTCAATAGTTCTTTTTATTAGTAAATGCTTCTTTCCCATTGTAATTCTTGTGTTTATTTTTCCAGGCTTTTCTCTTCTCTCATTATGCTTCAAGTATCTGTCGACCTGTTCCAATATTATTCCATCTAATGTTGTATTGATTCTTCTTCCCGGCCACTTTTAAAGTAACATTACCTTATTGGAGGCTTGAAGTGGTGAAACCCATGTTTAGTCTCTAGAGCAAAGTTTCCGCCATCCCCCTCACCCCATACGTCTCCTTCAACCCATGCTTTTTTAACCCAAGCACGGTACTAAGTACTATAGGTTCTAATACCTCTCGTGTTTGGGGTTCACATAAAAAAAAAAAAAACCTTGGTTTTATTGCTGTTAATCTTCATATTTTACTCCTTTATTGTGCTGTTCAAGATGGCATAGGAGCTCTGTAATTCTTCATTATTAGCAATCTATCTAGCCATCTGCAAATCTTATTGTCTTTGTCTTCCCCCTGTCTACTTTTACACCTCCTTTTTGCTCTTCTTTGAACTCTTTCATCAGTGCTTCTGCGTATAAATCAAATAGTATGGGGGACATGGAACATCCTTGCCTTACACCCCTACCAATGGGAAATCGCGGAATATTTTCCAAGTAAATAGAACAGAGGAAGCATTTGAAAATATTAATAATATGGCTACTATTACTGGCATTGCCCCTTTGTTTCCAGAAATAACCACTGTAAGGAAAAGATGTCATTTTGATTATGAACATAGAGAGGAAGCTATTCAGGATCTGCAACAAAATTTCAAAATTAATTTTTTCTTTCAAATTATGGACGCGACAATTTTCTCGTTAACTGAAAGGTTTACAAACATGAAAAAACATGTAGAAATATTTAAAATATTTTATAATATTTCTGAATAAAAAAAATCGTAATAAGATTTCTTAAATCTTTGCAAAGGTTTATGTAATAAATTAAGTGACATTGATCATACCGAGTCTAATATTGATGGTTTAGCATTATTTGAAGAACTTAGAATACTTAAAATTTATATTAAAGACAATGTTACTCCATTTAAGGCCTCTGCAGCTGAGTGGCCAGGAGTGGTAGTGCAATAGCATGCGCTCTTTGAGTAGACTGGGGTTCAAGCTCCTGACTGCTAAATACAGCCGATCTGTCAACTCGCACTGGACCAGTGTGGCAGATTATGGTCCATTTTCCTCAGCATGAATTGTTGAGGCTTCCATCCTGCAGTGGTTTGATAATGGCTGCATTTACTTTTTTTTTTACTCCATTTGAAGTGTTACAATATATTTTTAAAAACAATTTTACAGATACTTTTTCAAATGTAGCAGTTAAAATATATAGGTGTAAAAATTTATGCAAATGAGGGGAACAAAACTGCTCTTACCAAGAAAGGCTTAAGTTCTGCAAATTGCAGCTTCTGGAGACTAGGCCCTGCGAGGTGAATTGAGGGAGGTGTACAAAGCCTTGAATGGGTTGAGCAGGCTCAATGTTGATGGGATTCTTCCTCTTGCTCAGATTATGCACTTGCGAGAGCATAAATTCAAATTGGGGAAAGACCGTTGTAGAACAGTTGTTTGGAAATTTGCATTTAGTCAACGAGTGGTTGAATGTGGAATAAACTTCCATCTGTTGTTGTGGAAGTTGATAGCTTAAATAAATTCAAGCAAGAACCGGACAAACTTTTGGAGCGGATGGGGAGGTGAATGGGAAATGGGTTTTTATCCTTTTTTGGCTAATGCTGTTATAAGCTTACTTTCTTGCATCACATGGCACTACTAATGCTAATTTTTCTTACTTTAGACAATTTTTCCAGTTTCAGTTGACTCAGGTGAACGGAGTTTTTCAAAATTAAAATTAATGAAAAACTATTTACGATCGACAATGTGACGACGACACTCTAATCTGGCAATAATTTCAATGGAAAATGATCATTTGGAACAAATAAACATAAGTGAAATAATTAATAAATTCGCATCTCTTAAAGCAAGGAAACAGATTTGTATTTTTTTTTTTTTTAACATTATAATTTTCCTTTTATTTTATTATTATGATAGAGTATTTATGATTACTGTGATTTAGAATTTAAAGTTTATTTCCAGAATTTCAGAATGATTTTGTTATTTTTGTATGTTGTTTCATTATATTATATCTATATAATATCGGTGTGGATGCACCATAGATAACAGTTGTGAAGGAAGAGCACAATATGAGATACAGAGCAAATGATGCCTCCCACACTACCATCGTAGTTTCGAGTTATCTATGGTGTATCCACACCGATATTATATAGATATTAAACTCTTACTCTTAACGTATTATGCCTTGTGCATTTAGTTATTTTTAAATATTACAGTGAAACTTCCCTTTAACGGACAGCCATGGGGAACGAGAATGTGTCCGTTAGAGAGAAGTGTCCGCTAACAAGAAGTCTGAGGGAGAAAAAAAAAAAAGAAAGAAAGAAAAATCGTTAAACCTTTAATGTAAAATTAAATTAAAATATATACAGATTTTGCACAATATTTTTGTAAATAATATACATACAATTGTGCTATGCATATTATGACTTTATCTTAAGAAAAATACATACAGTAGTCACTTATTTTCTTCTGCACCTTCTTCCGGCTGATAATTTTGTTTTCAACATTAGTTTGGAGTGAAGAAACCATCGAAAGTCCTTCAGTATCTTCTTCAGCGGCGAAAAACATTTTTAAACGATTGATTTGTATGAGCGCTTCTTCTATTTTCAATAGTTGTTCGTCGTTAATATGTTCTTCGACAGAATGACCTCCTTCCATTTCTTCATCCTCATGAGGAACTTCTTGAAAAATATCGATGATAATGTCGTTGATATCTAGAGCACCATCTTCTGTAGTGAGGTTCGAGTCTATATCTTTGTAGCCAGCGTCACTTGTAGCGGAAGTATCGTACATTATCAATAGATGTTGAAGTTCTTGTTCTTCTTGGTGCTCCACATTGCTGTTCACAACTTCTTTGAGAAGCCAGACTTTACAAAACAGTTCACGACAGTTTGTTTTCTAATTGCGTTTACTGAAGAGGAAATCCACTGAATCGCATCTAGGATGCTGAGTTTCTTTGCAGGGTCACTCACTCATGTTACATCGTTCATGTTTGCAATAAGATGTCTTAAAACACGTTTTCTGTAGTGAAGTTTAAAATTTTTTATTATCCCTTGATCCAAGGGCTGACACTCTGCAGATGTGTTTGGTGGCAGAAAAACGATTTAAATGTTGGACAATTCAATGTGCGGGTGAGATGCAGCATTATCCACGAAAAGAATAATTTTTCTGTTTTGACGAATCATGTTTTGGTTAAAGTGAATTATCCATTCGCTCATGATATCTCGTGTCATCTACGCTTTTTTATTAGACTTCCAGTCAACATTCAAAAGATTCAACTTTATGCCCTTGAAACAATGAGGATTTTGTGGTTTTCCTATAACAAGAGGTTGTTCAAAGTCTCCCAGCATATTTGTACACAATAGTACAGTCAAGCGTTCCTTAGAAATTTTTCCGCCCTGGCACTTTTCGTTTTTCAGACTCATTGTTTTTTCAGGAAGAGCTTTAAAAAACAACCCTGTTTCGTCACAGTTGTAAATATCCTTAGCTTCAAAATCACGACATAAATCTTCCGATTTGACGGTCCACTCTGTTACAACCCCAGTATCAACAGATCCACCTTCACCACTTACGGTTTTCCAAGAAATTTTATGCCGAGTTTTGAACTTGTCTAGCCATCCCACAGAAGCTTTGAACTCATTTACTCCCATAGATTTCGCAACCTCCAAAGCCTTTTCCCTAATAATAGGCCCATTAATGGGGATTTTTTTAGCACGTGCGCGACAAAACCCCTCATACGTAACATTGTCAATTTGAAGTCCAACAGTTTTCGGGAATGATTTTTGAACCTGATCATTTACGTGTTGCCAAAATTGTTTGAGCAGTTCATTTTTTTTTTTTTTTCTCTTTAAGATGTCGGTTACCTGCGTCTTCCCGATTTTGAATTTTGCAGCGAGATTGCGAACACTATTTTTTTGCCGATCATACGCATTAATGAGTTCGACTTTATCTTTTAAAAGTTAAATGTTTACGAGAAGACATTGTGCACTTCACACGACACTGAACAAAACTGAAAACTGAAACTCAAAAGATGAAAGTCCCGACAAAATCCCCCCCCCCCTTGCACACACCGAATTCATCAGAAGTTTTACTCGTGCCTTAAAATTCTTGTAAAAGGGTTTAGAACCGTGACGTAAACCTTGATAAAATTCAGAGAATCGGAAATAGAAAATAAACACACGATTGAGGCAATACGTTGAAGAAACGTTCCTAGAAAAAGGACCGTGAGCTTGCCCGCTGTCCGTTATGGGGAGATCAAATTAAGTGCTAATCTAAACGAAACAGTGCAGATTGCCTGTCCGCGTCCGTTAAAGAGAATGTCCGCTAGACAGAAGCTGAAAACACGTTAAAACCAATAGAGGAGAGTTGGGGAATTTGAAAATGTCCGTTGTAGAGAGATGTCCGTTAGGAGAAGTTTCACTGTATATTATATGTGAGATATGTTGTAATTCTTTTCTTTTTCAATAAATAAAAAATACTGTAATTATTTACGTATTATCTTATTTTTTAATCGAAATATTTTTGGGCGGCAAATTGGATTTCGCTTACTGGCGGCACATAGGGTCACAGCGGCACTGACCGATTCGGTTAAATTAGCTACGTGTTGTGGTTACAGAGCAACGTCAGAGACCCAAAGATGAAACCCGATAGTTCTGTGTACAGTATATTTATATCAATTGAAGTAACCCCGAGTGAGGGGGGGAAGAAGTGTGAAATCGTCAAGGTGAACCGTACCCGTGTGACGGGGAAGTAAGCAATTAAACAAATGAGGAAAAGTGCCAGCAAAGGGAGAATCAATGACTAACAAGGTAGTGTAACTGGTCCTACATCACAGGTAGTTAAGAGAAGCACTGCCCTATAGAACTTTGTGGTAAGTCTTGCTAATCGTGATATCAAACTTCATAATTTATTTCATCTAACGTAATATCAATTTCGATATATGCACCAGTTTTGTTTTGTTTTGTTTTTTTTTTTTTTTTTTTTTTGTATTAAGAAGTTGGTTTCGCTTACTGAGTGTATAAATATGAAAAATACTTATTGCTTAACAATCACCCAATCAGAAGGGAGTGGGTGCGAGAAGTAGCTTTCCCCATACACTGTATATGAAAGCTATCCTAGAGTAAACTGCCATTCTTTTATAGCTGGATAGGCAAAAACGAAATATTTCATGTAGTCCTCGAACTTATACGAGTGTGGGATTAACATGTATAAACACTTCCTTCTGGCAATACCGGATTGGAGGGAAAACACGTTTGCCAACCGAGGAAGTGGCACGTTACCTTGACAAATGCGGTATGGTTGAGTGCCTATAATTTGTTAAAATTCAGCGTGGTGAGCGTAATACTTTTGTCAAACTGGTCGGAAGCAGAAGACGTATTCCCTAAAAAAAAGCTAAGCAGGTAAAAATATTTGGGTTTTTAAATTGTGATCATAGTCCTCTGGTATCTAGAAATATATTTTACGTCATATCTCACAATATAATATAATTACAAACTATGTTGCATGTCTGCATAATCATTCTAGGTGATTATTTAGAAAAATTCTAACAGTTATATTTATTATTATATGTACCATACCAACCGGTTCGAAACTTTTACTTAACAAAGAGAAAACTTTTACCTCTGTTCACCGTTTTAATGTTTCTTTTAGTTACAGGCAGACCCCAATCTTGGTATGGTTGCGCCCCCAATGTGTTTTCCATATTTAGTCACCCCCCAAGCCTTCCTCGATAATTATGTTGGTTGCTGCCCATTAGGAAGTATTTCCATGAATAGAAGAAAATAAGATTTAACAGAGAGGGAACAAATAATATTTGTGGTATTCATGATCTTGCAAAGATACAAGAGTAAACGAAAGTTGCTTCTTAAAATAAATGACTAACGAAGCAATACAACTTTTACACTTATGAACTTTCATTTTACTAGTTCAACCTGATCGCATTCACTAGGCAATTTAATAAGGTTGAATTCCTAAAGGGTTTTCTTATAGAATCTGCATTTATAAGTTAATACTATGTAGTTATATAAGAACAACTAATTTAAAAGTTGTTTATTTTCTTTTGTAGGTGAAGGATGTTGTTCAAGCAACAGAACGAACAGGATTCTTAAATGTATATGAAATTACTGTTAAATGCAAGCTAATGATGACAGCTGTGAACTTCTCTTGACATCTGTGTCACTTTACAAGAAGGAACAGGCCTTGTGAAAAAACAATGTTCATCTTGCAACAAATTGAAAAAATTGCAAAAATCACCCTATTTTCCATTTTCTTTTTAATGGAAATATTAGGGGTTCCTTTGCGATTTGAGAACGTGAGTCAGATCATGATGACTTTTCCGACATTGATCAATGAATCCACAATGCAGGATAACAGCTTCGTGGAATCAGACGAAAATCTGGAAGAAACAGTTGTTCCTGATGCAGGTGACATTAACTGTGATAGTTTGATACCCAAAGAAAATATTTCCTTATACAGAGCAGAAATCATTGAATGTCCGAAGTTATGCTTCAGAGAAAATGATATTACAGTACTGCCTAACCACAGTATTATTGTTAAATCCGATGTCAATGAGATTTACCCACCATGGCCGTACGAATTCATCGGTGGATATGTGGTAATATGCTTTAGCATAGATGAAGAAGACGACGAAGAACAGAAAAGGGATACCGAAACATATTTTTATCTGAGTAAAATTGGCATAGGGATATCAATTTTCTTCT